>NC_134826.1:26678837-26730834 GCF_004210375.1 Tachypleus tridentatus | reverse complement strand
TTTCTTATATATAACTCTTTCTACTGAGGAACAAATGAGAGTGAAGCATAAAGAGTTTCAAGGTATGACAAGAAATTATTTTATGTAAATGATTTACATTTGTTTTTGTTTGTTTGTTTTGAAATTCGCACAAAGCTACTCGAGGGCTATCTGTGCTAGCCGTCCCTAATTTAGTAGTGTAAGGGGCTTGTAAGACTAGAGGGAAGGCAGCTGGTATCACCACCCACTGCCAACTCTTGGGCTACTCTTTTACCAACGAATAGTGCGATTGACCGTCACATTATAACGCACCCTCGGCTGGGAGGGCCAGCATGTTTAGCGCGACTCGGATGCGAACCCGCGACCCTCAGATTCCGAGCGCATGCCTTATCGCGCTCGGCCATGCCAGGCCATTTTCATTTGTAAACAATGTTGTTTTTACAGTAACGCTACTCGTAAGAATTATCATTGTTTCACAGTAAACGATTTCTTTAAAACATATTTTACCTAACAACACAGTGAACTTTAGCTGAGATGTGCCCGACTCATATTTGTTCACACAATACACAACTTTGGAAGAAAGATACAAGAAAGTCATGCAAATTATTCAATCTTGTAGAAATATGTGTGATATTTATGTACGTATTATCAGGTTTATTTTAATTTGTTTCACACTCACTGTTGAACACATTTTACCTGATAAAACTAACTCTCTATAAAGGTATTTCACTAAAACCAATTTCTCTTTTTATTTACACATTAGCATTGTTACTTAAACATTTACGTTCAAAGATTTCATCGAAACATACCTTTAATTTTCAAGTTATGAGCTTTCTATCTCCAAATACAAATACTTTGGATAAGTTTTAAAATGTATTATTTATATAAGACTAAGTGAACAGGGTTTATAAAGCCACGCTTACTTCTAACATATGGCGTTTCTACTACTACATTTTGGAAACAAAAGTCGTGAAAGTTTTCGAGAAATTCACCATTATTCTAGCAATTACAATATAAAACGTTAAGGAGAATATGACGATCGCTTAAAAACGTAATTCATATCTGTATGATTGTTAACAAGTTTTCTCAAAAAACCTGATGAACTGATTTACATGAAAGTTGGTATGCATTTAGACTATGACTCTACTTAAAATTGATTAGTTTTTTTGTCAAAGCTCAAGGTCAAAGCTAGGCCACAAAAGTTAAAAATTCCTAGCTATTAATATAGGGACAAATTTTTTATACTAACTTTTCCCTATAGCTCAGTTTAAAATAAATGGATTTTGGGAAAGTTGATGAAAATAGGTAGATTATTATTCATCATTTTATCTGTCCAAAACAGCCCCTATCCGTTAATAGTGGCGTAATTACGGACACATTTTGTATTGTTTTGAGAGCCGAATACGATCCATTCTGCGTGCGGACGTATACGCTCCGTAAGGAACTAATTACCACCTGTAATATGGTGACTACCATTAATTTTACCTCCCATTAACTCGAGCTCTTACTGTTCTTTATGCAATTTGTTTAACAGATCCTATACAATATATTATTACACCATTCGTTAAATTATTTTAAATTTTGCTAATTTCTTTAGTTTTTATATTTACCATTATTGTTACTTCCTTTACTAAGTTTTATTATTGCGAACTAGCCAGATCTTGTCCTATATATCAGGTCATCCATTAAGTAATATCCGATGTTAGGTTCAGAAAAAGAGAAATGATCTCAAACACTTTTAACATTATTTGTGTATGTGTGTATTTTCATATAGCAAAGCCACATTGGGCTTTGCACTACCCACCGAGGGGAATCGAGCCCCAAATTTTAGGGTTCAAAATTCGTAAACTTACCGCTGTACTAATACTATTTAATCAATAATGTACATTCCTTTATTACCAATTACTTCCTGCCAACGATTCACAAGCTTCTGAACGCTACTTCTATAAAATTATTGAGGTTTGAAGGAAAATAATGTAGAGAGGGTAGTTTGACATTTTCATGTTTTCCAAGCTCTTTTCAAACGACTGAATAGATGATAATAAGATGGAACAAAATATGGAGAATAAGGAGGATGTGGAAGTTTTTTCCAAGTTTAGCTCTTCAGTCTTTGAAGATGTGATCCTTGCTGTATGGTGCTGTGCATTATCTTGGTGTAACATAACACTTTTACGATTGATCAAAGCAGGCCTCTTTCTTTCAGTGCAAAATTGAAGGGCTTTAATTGTTGACAATAGAAGTCTGATGTAATTGTTACATTGAGATGCAGCAATACAAAGTGGATCACACCAACAATATCCGACTCAAAGCTTAACAAGTCATTTCTATGGCAGAGGTCCATAATGGGCTGTGCTTTAACCAGTTTAACTGCATTGAGCCATTGTCTGCGGCGCTTAACATTGTTATAATATATTCATTTTTCATTTCCAGTCACTAATATGTCCAAAAAAATGAGTTACGTTCACGAGAGTGCAGAGTAGTACAAATGTCCACTCTTGTCCTAAGGTTAGCTTCTGTCAAGTCATGGGGAACTCATTTTCCAAGTTTTGACATCTTTACAAGCTGTTGCAGATGGTAGTGAATTGTTGAATGGGTTGAATCAAGCTTCAGTGTTAGTTCTTCAACTGTTACAGCACAATCTTCATCAAGTGCAGTCATCATTAAACTCAACAGGACGATTTGAACGTAGGACATCACTTAAACTGCAGTAACCTGACCTGAACTTCCTTCGACATTTTCTTTCATTGAGAGACCCTGCACCATAAACACTTTGAATGCTTCGTGTAGTTTCTGCTGCACTATTGCCTTTTTAAAACTTATAAAACATTTTCTGCCTGACGTGCTCCTCAGACAAATCCATCGTCATAAGGGGTTATTTGATTAATGATCTGGAAAGTGGAGTAGGGATAGTTTCTTTTAATTGTCTGTACACATTCTACTACACATTTTAGTCATTAAAGCCTTCTACAAAGACAGAAATTATAATGCACTTTCTATATTAAATTTTCGGACATTACTTATGAGATGACCTGATACCTTTTGGATAATATATGGGGCTCAAACCTGGCATGGTCAAGTGGTTAAAACACTTGATTCGTAATTCGAGGGTCGCGGGTTCGAATCGCCGTTACACCAAAACACGCTCGCCTTTTCAGCCGTGGGAGCGTTATAAAGTGACGGACAATCTCACAATTCGTTGGTAAAAGACTAGCCCAAGAGTTGGCGGTTGGTAATGATGACTAGCTGCCTTCCCTCTAGTCTTAAACTGCTAAGTTAGGGACTGCTAGTGCAGAGAACAATTGTGTAGCTTTCAGCAAAATTCAAAACGAACCAATATGGGTTCAATTTTGTTTATTACTTCACCTGCTCGATCCATATGAGTCGGATGTTGACAGCTGCAGTGAGATTAATTGTGTTAGACACACTTTGTAGTATTTTTAATTTTATTTCACTAAAATTTATTAATGTTCCTTTTATTTTATGTATATTTTATTAACTCAAATATTCATTTATTATTTTTTTTTCATTTTCTTAAACATTAGGTTTTTGGTTTACTATCTCTATTGTTGTGCTCCGTACGACCTGGCATGGCCAGGTGGTTAAAGCACTCTACTTGTTATCCCAGGGTCGCGGGTTCGAATGCCCGTCACACTAAACATTCTCGCCCTTTCAGCCGTGGGAGCGCTATAATCTGATGGCCAATCTCACTATTCGTTGGTAAAAGGGAAGCTCAAGAGTTGGCAGTGGGTGGTGATGACTAGCTGCCTTCCCTCTGGTCTTACAATGCTAATTTACGGACGACTAGCGCAGTTTGCCCTTGTGTAGCTTTGCGCAAAATTCAAACCAAACCAAACTAAATTGCTACGTACCTTTGTAGCTAGGCAGAAAGTGTCTGGTAATAATTTATGTCAGATGTCAAGCTACTCTAAAGTTACACTGGTAGAACCCGTTAATGGGCTTGCATGTGTCACAATACATTGTTAGAGAGGGTTGTATTAATCTTTGTGAATGCTAATATCAAATATTTTGAGCGCTTCAACAGTGCATGAATTACACCACAAAAGTGTTTTGTTAGTAATATTCTGTTATTTCATTAATGTTACATTTCGCCATTGTATTTTGTGGAATGTTGGACAGACCTATTGATCGTATATTTTATGTTCTATTGTCACAAAGATTTGTTATTTTTTTATTTGCCTTGTATATAGATTTAGGACTACCATAAATAATCTAAGTCGGCCGAACCTTCTTAAAATGTTATTGACATTACTACCAAAAAATATTGTTAAAAATTTACATTTGTCGAGAAACTATGGTTAAAAAAGTACAATTATCAAAAAATATATTGTTATAAAATGTACAACTGTAGAAAATGTATCCTGGTCATTAAAGTAAAAATTGAGGAACAGTGCATTTAATTATCTCTTTTTATTACTATAGTGATCACGGCATAGATCCTTGGAGTACTAGTAGAGCAATCTCTAAAACTTCTGACAAGAATGGGAAAACTATGCGCTACTTACCCAACTAACAAACTTACCAGCCATATTTGTAACCAAGTGTAACTGACTTTTTGTTTTATTTGTTTGGTTTTGAATTTCGCGCAAAGCTACGCGAGGGCTGTCTTCGCTAGCCGTCCCTAATTTAGGAGTGTAATTCTAGAGAGAAGGCAGCTAGTCATCACCACCCACCGCGAACTCTAAAGCTACTCTTTTTACTAACGAATAGTGGGTTCGACCGTTACATTATAACGCCCTTACGGCTGAAAGGGCGAGCATATTTTCTGGGAAGGGGATTCGAACCCGCAACCTGCAGAATACGATCCGACTGCCTTAACCACCTAGCCATGCCGGGCCAGTCTATAACTGAAAGTTCAAGGGATATTCAATAAGATATTGCGGTTCGAATCTTGAATCTTTCGTCAGTTTGCAAGTTAGCACGTTAACTGTTATATCATCTACAACTCGCGTGAAACGAACGTGATAAAACAAGAGCTATTTAAATGTTAAACACTGAACGAAATCATAACAAATATCCAGTTCCTACTTAACATTTATGTGTGCATCAGTTAGTTTTATTTTAAGTCGGGAACGATCCAGTCAATAATATATACATTTCTAAAATTTGCATCTCTCATTATCTCTAGATGTAGGTAAAATTTTCTCATGTATTCACCTATATAATCAAGTGCAATATAACTTATACATATCAGTAGGGCTAACTCACTTCTAATTTACGTCATCTATTTGAAAAGACAAAAATCTTTATTTCAGGAGAGAAACCAGCTGCCATGCAACACGACGTAAGTGGTTCATCGCTGAATGGAGTTCAGGCAAGATCACTGTTCTGGAATCTACTTTTATTTTTCTTCGTGACGAGTTACGTGGCCAGGTGATTTGACTAAAACTGTCAGTTGTTGCATTTATTGCTTGCTCAACCACATCAGTCCGACTAGTTGAAAAGATGATTGCTTATTTGACTTAAGGTTAAAACAGACGGCTTTACTTGGACCGAACAAGTTCAAAACTTTGACGCTGTTGTTAACAGTTTATAAAACTTATCATCCGAATTCAAAACAGGCTATACGTATTAACGTCTTTATGACAATGAAATAGAGCAAATTGTTCTAATATACAGAAGAATTTACCAGCTTACGAAACACAAATCTCATAATAAGAATGAACATTGCGTGTTGCCATGGGTCAAAGACGCAGTATATAATCAGTTTCAGTACGTATATATATGCGAAGAGTGTGTTTTAAAAACCTGTTTGCGAAACCGTAGAACTAACATAATATACGTTTTTCAAGAATGAACGTATGATAAAAAAAAACAAACTTGATTTGCAAACTGAGGTCGATCAATTTAGCTGTAATTTTTTTTAAGGAAAAGCAATATTTAGTTGTCTTGAAAGCTCTTTGTGCTCTTGGTTCAGTTAACGTCTAAGGATTTAGTTAGGAAGATAAAATTTTAAAAGCTATTTTCCAAGAGCAGGAAGTTCAAAAACTGATTTATTTTCATTGTTGCTTACGATATTCCAAGCCTCTTGTGAGTGTACACATCACTGTAAATACTTACAAACGTAATTTTCGTGTATAATATATATATATATATATATAAATTTGTCAGTCTAACAATGAAAGTGTATTCAACTCTTTTTAAAGAAAGTCGCTCGAAGTGAGCGTCGGTTACATTACTTATGACTGTTCTTTTCATTTGTTGTATATGTAGAGAAATTCCAGTTGCTGACATGTAAACCTTAACTCTCGACAGGTAAACTAGACAGTTCTATGTACAGTGTCAATATTTTTCACAACTGAAAAAGAATGAGGTCAAACTTGTTACATTAACGGTTTTTCAAATATATCTAGAAGATACAAAGACCGGACGCACATTTTTGAGAAATTCAAATTTTAAAACAAAGAGTAAATCAAAAAATAGTTGATAATGTTTGATGAAAACTATAACTTTGGGCGACATTCCACAAACATAGAAACTCATTTTAAATTAAAAATCACTACAAAGGGTATACAAATACTTATAATTGTACACAATGTTTCATTACCAATTTTAGTCTTCAATTAAAAAGTTAAAGCTTTAAAATTATTATTACGTAACAGACATAGATTTTGAATAATTGTAAAATTCTCAGTTTAATATGATAGATAAAGATGTTAGTTGTTGCTATTTGTTATTCAATAATCAATCATTTATATATTGAAGAAATTAAACTCGTCAACGTTCTAAAAACATGTTGAATTGCGTTTTTTTGTTATTTGAAATGTGTATTAAAATGTGTGGAGTTATAAATTGTTGTTTACGCATCTAGTGACATCTTAACTGACATCTGGACTTACAAAGCTAGAAACCAGTTTCCGTACCTGTTGTGGACAGAGAGTACAGTTAACCCATTGTGTCGATTAATTACAAACAAACTAACATTTTAAAAACGTGCTTTCATATTTACAGGAAATGTTAACTTTGTTATGAACGCTGTTCGTACAGTGCAATTTCATTCAAAGACAAAACTAACCAACTCACTTATGCACGTAAGCGATGTACATGTTTTCAATACGTAGCGTACCGTATATTTAAACAATCTTTGAGTCTCAGCATGTCGAAAGAGTCCACATCGTCACGCGCCATCATGCTTTATCTGACGACAGAACCAACACATTTTATACCAATAGAAATGACGTACTAATTACTCTAGCATTGTTTGTTTGATAATAAATACAGAGAACGTGAGATATGGTTTCATAATAAACTCAGAAAACATTGAGATATATTATTTTATTAAAAATAGTGGCCATAATATATAATATATTAAATACAAAACCAGAAAAATATATGATATTATAAGAATACAGAAAATGTAAGATATATGATTTGATAAAACATGCAGATAAAATAAGGAATATGATTTGATAAAACATACAGATAAAGCAAGGTATATGATTTGATGAAACATACAGATAAAGTAAGGAATATGATTTGCTTTGTCTGCTGAACTCCTTCTACTGGCAAGTTGGATTCTATTATGAGAAAGTAGAAACATTTGGTGTTGATATTTTATAATTTTCATAATTCTTTGAACACTCGACAAATGAAAAGATTGAAACATTGAGGGATAACAACGTGTGTAATTCATCAAAGAAGGGCCAAACTTCCCTACAGCGTAAAGTATCGAAAATAATAAAAAAGTAAAAATGTTTAATGTATAGTGTAGTTTTTTCCGTGATCCAATGACTTCTCCATAGGTTCTGTCAGTAAAATTAATATTAATGAAACAACATGTCCAGATGGTCTGGTAAAACCTTCGTACAATAAAGAAATCTCAAGAACAAAATATGTTTCATTTCAACATTCTTTAGCTATATGACACTATTCATCCTTAGAATGTTTGTATACTCTAAACGCTTTTAGTACAATATAAATAAAAATGAATGTACTTAACAGTTGGTGATATATATAAATATTTGAATGTATAAAAGAGCGCGAAATTTAAGATTACTTAATCTAGTATGAATATTCTCTGTATTTTTGTTTTCCCACCCAAAACAAGATATATCACCAATACCTTTAAGGGAACGAAAGAAATGGCATAGCAATAAATAATAATTTAAAAAAAATGATGGTAAAACTCACTTTGGTATTGTTGACGATACTTCGTCTTTAATGCTATTGTATTTTTATCAGATATCTTAAAACATATTAAATCCGTTTTCTCTAACGTATCCCTGGTTACTAAGAGATAATTTTACGTCCATTTAAAATTATATAGTATTTTACTTTTTTTATCTACCAGTTTTCAATTTGTCACGTCCACCTAACCCCAAGCGTATTAAAAGCACCTTCCTTACTGAAATAATTAAACAGATGTTTACATGTTTATTAAATATTCATATTTCCAATAGTTTATACTTACAATTATGTTCTGTTTATTAGATGCGCTATAATAAAAAGTCATACTTATGAAGTACTCATTTTTTTCCTTGTTAGAAAATATTTTAGTAACATTTAACTTAAATTTAGGTTTAAGTGCACTTTCTAAAGATTTGGATGTGAGTTGTCTGAGCGATTTAATGATATTTTCACATATCTCACCCGTGTCAGACTGATACTTACAATAAATTAAAACATACATGAACAGAGATACTTATTTACTGTAACATTCCCAGCACGTGTGTGGTACTTCACAGACTTTCGAGGGCTTCTTGTGGTGTAAAAATGTTATAGATATTTTAGTCCTTATTGATTCTGTTTTTCTTGAATTTCTCGAAATGTAATTTTTTTCATCGTTCATTTGAAAATAAGTGAAAAATGTAACTATATTTTACTATGGAAATATTTCTTATTTGTTTTGGTGGTTCCTGTTAAGCACAATGGTACACAATTAGTTATGTGTTCTTTGTCCACCACGGGTATCGAAACCAGATTTAAAACATCGTAAACCGATTTGAATTTATTTGTTAACTTAACTTTTAAAAATCACATTTTAGTACATTTTCACACATAATTCAGTGAATTGTACAATAATTCAAAGAAAGTATTCACTTAAATAAGCCTCCAGTGGCACAGCGCAATGTCGGCAGACTTATAACGCTGGAACGCGGGTTTCGATAGCCATGGGGGGCAAAGTTTTGTGTTTAATTTTAAACATACAAACAAATCATTAAAATGAATTATTCAGACTGGTGAGTTTCAAAGTAACGAAATTAACAAGAATGTGAGTGTGTAGTGACAATACATAGGCTTCAAATGTAGACTTGTTGAAAGTTTAGTGTTTTTTAATATACTTAGATGTTTTGTTTTAACGCGCCTGTACGAAAAATGGATAGTGATAAACATTAAATATGTACTTCTTAATAAAGTATTTGTTCTAAAAAAATCGTTAAAACAAGGTTGCTTTTCTATCAGTGTGAATTTTTTTTTTAAGTACGTCATGAAATGTATCTTATAACACATCATTACTCGGTCTCTATTTTCATATTAACTAACGAACGAAAAGAATCTATCTAACGTGTGTAAAATAAAATATAAATTTAAACCTATGTTTTGGAATCAATGTTCTTGAAATATTTAAATATAGAAAAAAATCAGGAGTCAACATAGTTTCGTTGTTAAGTATTGTAAAACACATTTAGTACACATAATATTTTTATTGAACAAAAGCAGTTTTGTTATGCTTATTTTGATTTTGGTATTATTTTATTGTGGTAACATTGCATGACTCCAATTATACATAAGGTGTTTTGCTTATTGTTTGTTTCTTCCATAGCTAAGACATTAGTGATAGAGGGCCAGGAATGACCTAAACTTTAGATTTCTGTGAAACCAAGGCATCGTTATTCGTGTCCACTGTCACAAAACGATCTCCTCTCTTTCAGGTTGCATATGTATCATAATAGTGACTGTCAAAACCTACGGTCAAACAAAAGTAAACAGAGATGACAATGAAAATCATTGACCGTCTTTTCTCTATTCTAGCAGGTATAAAGTCATGTGAAAAAGTTAGGACATCCTATGAAATCCTGTGTATTTTTGTAACATTTTTGGATATATAGATATTTAATTTCAATTTTAACAATACTGAGAGATTATAGGAATATAACTAAACAATTAAAACTAAAGAAAACACTTTTTAAGATCTTCTATAAATGTAATTCTACAAAAATGCATATTCTAACTGAGGAAAAGTTAGGACATCCCCACATTTATTCCCACTTAAAATGGCTCAACTAACACACAGGTGCACATGATTAGAATATTGTTATTCAGCATTTTGAATGAGGCTTGCCCTATTTAAACCTCAGTCATTTAGTTTGGTGTGCTCCTGACTTGTAAAGTGAGAGTGAGCACCATGGTGAGAGCAAAAGAGCTGTCTGAGGCCTTCAGAAAGAAAATTGTAGCAGCTTATGAGTCTGGTAAGGGATTTAAAAAGATTCCAGAAGTTTTGAAATCAGCCATTCCACATGACCAGAAAATAGTCAACAAGTGGAGGGCTTTCAACACAACTGCCAACATGCCCAGGTCTGGTCGTCCACGGAATATCACTCAGGGAGCAGACCGCAAGATGCTAAAAGAGGTGTCCAAATACCCTAATATGTCATCACAGGATCTATAGCTGGCTCTGGCTGCTGTTGATGTGAAAGTGCATGCCTCTACAATTAGAAAGAGACTGCACAAGTTTAACTTGCATGGGAGGTGTGCAAGGAGGAAACCTTTGCTCTCTAAGAGAAACATCAAGGCCAGACTGAAGTTTGCCAGAGAGAATGTAGACAAAGACCAGGACTTCTGGAATAATGTTCTTTGGACAGATGAGTCCAAAATTGAATTATTTGGACACCAGAACAGAAGACATGTTTGGCGTAAACCAAATACAGCATTCCAGTAATAGAACCTCATACCACTTGTAAAGCATGGAAGTGGAAGTGTCATGGCTTGGGGCTGCTTTGCTGCAGTAGGACCTGGACAGCTCACAATCATAGAATCCACCAGGAATTCTACTATATATCAAAGGGTACTTGAGGATCATGTGAGACCATCTGTACGAAAATTAAAGTTGAAGCGGGACTGAAACCTGCAACACGACAATGACCCAAAACATACTAGTAAATCCACCAAGAACTGGCTGAAAACTAAGAAATGGAGAGTTCTGGAATGGCCGAGTCAAAGCACAAATCTCAATCCCATTGAGATGCTGTGAGGTGACTTAAAACTAGCTGTACATGCAAGAAACCCCTCAAACATCTCACAGCTGAAAGAAATCTGCATTGAGGAGTGGGGCAAACTTTCTTCAGACCGATGTCAAATACTGTTAGATGGCTACAAGAAGCGTCTCACTGCAGTTATTTTAGCCAAAGGGGTAACACTAGCTATTAGAGTGTAGGTTGTCCTAACTTTTTTCTAAGTTAGAATATGCATTTTTGTAGAATTACATTTACAGAAAATATTGAAAAGTCTTTTCTTCAGTTTTAATTGTTTGGTTATATTCCTATAATCTCTCATAATTCTTGAAAATCAGATTAAATATATATATATTAAAAAATGTTACAAAAATACAGAGGCTTTCATAGGGTGTCCTAACTTTTTTCCATGACTGTAACTCAGGTAAATAGCCTTTTCTCTAATTTTGAACAAACAGTTTGAAGAAAAACAACAAAAACTTAAATATTACAATTCTTTTGTAATTTTCACTGTAATCCCATTAGATAAAGATTTTCTACAAACGTTATTTATCTTCTTATTTTGCCCATTTTAAATATTAAATATTTTATAAAATTAGAACCAACTTTTTAGTTTACCTGCTATGTGTTTTATTATGTGAACGCATAAACAAGACAACACTAAATTAATAATAGATGCACAATGTAGAATTATAAAATAAAAAAGAGCATATTAAATAACATGAATAGTATAAGTGATCGTTGGTGAAAAGGTCTTTTGCATATATACGTCTCACTCAGCAGTAACAAGACAACATCTTCCATATTTAACTACAGTTGTCTTGGCTCTAAAGGTGGTATTATAATAACGTAACATCACTACGTGATGTGGATGATGTGACCCAAAATGATCATTTTTAAACTGCACTTTTAGGAAAGTATTTTGTCTTAATAAAAATACTAAAATAATAATTAAGTACAAGTAAAGCACACACTGACATGCAGAACAAATGGTTCCATGTTAAAAGAATAAAATGATAAGTTTTGATTCGTAATCCAATAAAGATGGTTTATTACGGACTTCAGTATTGTAGTTCGTAATGAGCTTCCAGTGATGGCCACTTAGAGTTCTTAAGGACAATATTTCGTCAACGATAAACGTATGATTTTAAAAAATGAAGTATTTGGTTTCCTTTACCATTACCAGAGTAAAGAACTATTTTGTTATGAACATTCAAAAATATTTTGAAAACTGCGTGATACGTATTTCTTAAATACTCCGACCATTAATGAATTTCCAATACTTTGTGGTCTGCCTTGTTGAAAAGATCAGTTCGAGAATGATGAATAATTTGTTCACTGATAAACTCATAATCACACTTGTAATTTGTGCTCGTTCTGCAGAAGACATTATGAGGTCGTCTCTTATTATCAATAGATTTACACACAATTTCTCTTATATTCGATTTCGCTGAGAGAACCACTAAAGACACTTTTACTCAAGCTAATAAATTTATGTCTACAAGTGAGTTAATACACACGTAAAGACAACTAACAAAAAGGAATCGATTTCCTTAGTTTAAGGGGAAAATAATGCTGTTAGAGCCGAATAGTTTGTAATAAAAAATAAACTACTTTGTTTGTTGTGCAACACTAAGTAAAATATGCTCATTATTATACAGAAAACCTTGAGAAAAACAGCATTACAAATAACTTCGTAACTACTTTTTTATTGAAACGTACAAAACAACCAGCCCTCAACGAGTACAACACTTTAAAAGATAAATTAATGGAAACAAAGCTTATCATGGGCACACATAAACGGGCCCGGCATGGTCAGTTCGTAAAGCCACTCGACTCGTAATCCGAGGCTCGAGGGTTAGAATTTCCGTCACATCAACCATGATGGCCCTTTCAGCCTTTGGAGGCGTTATAATGTAACGATCAAGCCCACTATTCGTTGGTAAAAAAAGTAGCCCAAGTGTTAGCGGTGGGTGGTGATGACTATCTGTTTTCCCTCTGGTCTTACATTGCTAAATTAGGGACGGCTAGCGCAGATAGCCCTCGTGTAGCTTTGCGCAAAATTCAAAACAAACCACACGTACATATTTTACCAAACGATCTTCATTAATTCATATAAATGAATATGTCCGTTAAAACCAATTATCTGAAATGTTTTAATGATGAAGTTAAACGCAACGTGCCTGTTTAATTCATATGGAAGAGTCAAGTATAGAATGTTTCTAATTTAAAACAGAAATTTTCAAATGAAGAAAACTAATAACTAAGGAAATTACATGAAAGTCTAAGAAATTTGAACTTCATTATTTCGCTTGTTTGTTTTGGAATGCGTACGTGAAAAGCCCTTTTACACTCTATTAAACTACGCAAAAATGAAATTAATAAGAGTAGAAAAGTAAGGATAACGTTACCACGTGTGCAAAAGAGAAGTGTGTGTAAATAGTGTTATGTGTATCTGTCACCCCTCAGAGCCACGTCTCAGAGACCAGTGTTTATGTGTTAAGGTTCTAAGTATTAACTTCTTCATTTTTTGTAAACACTTAGAGAACTCGTACCATACCGAATTTTAAAACTTGCTCTGATACTCAGGTTTTGAAAGCATATCTAGATCTGATGTGTCTCACTAGATAAGTCAATCAGTTTGTCAGTTTTTATCACACTCTGTCTTTTGTACTAGAGGTTTTTGGTGTGTATCTCGTGTAGTGAAATAAAAACAGCAAACTTAGGCTTAACCTTGCAGCCTTTGAGACTCCCCGTACGGCCATTATGTTTATTCGGAACTCTTCTTAGCTAAGCTGTTACACGAGTAGTTAGGGAGGTCACTCAACAGTTTTCATTTATTTAAATATGCAGCATTTGCTTTACATTTTATAAACTTTGTGCATTCATAAACAAAATATCACAATGAAAAAAAGTTTTGTACGTGTACGGCTATTAAGACCGTCTAGTAGTAAGGACGTCATTCTATTTCTGCTATAAGCTTTGTTATAACGGACGTGACTTAATAGTACTAACTTGCAGATATAAAGGGTTACACTGCATATTATATATTTAAATGTTTTGTTAATATCGTATAAATGTTCAAATACAATAATTTGTAAGATTAATGCTGATAATAATTACACATGTTTCAAACTGAAATATGGGAACTTCGATTATACTAATATTTACTTCTTGGGGCTCCATACAGCTATGTTTAAACACAGTATTTGGCTAATGGAGTTCTAATTTTATTAATACTATTCGAACAAAAATCTCTAAAATGAGTTTACGCTAGACAAGATTAATTCATTAATATCTCTAGGTTGAACATTACAATAAATCTGTAAGGACTGAAGGAAACACTCAGAAGTGAAATGAAACAAATCTATCACTAATTTTAAAATATTATTTAAATTGAAACTTCGTAATGGGATTATATCAACACTGTAGACTGTGGCGTTAATTAACGTTTGTCGTAGATTTGCTCACATTTACTCTTGTGTATCAAGTAGAAACTTTAAAATGCTGGCACCAAATATTTTGTAACATGTTGCAGCATGTTTCTACATAACTGAGTGAATGTTTATAGACTAAATACATCTGAAAGAAACACGTGCATGTATGATATCAGAAAACTATTTTTTAACCATTATATCAATTTTGTGTATAATCGTAACCGTAAAAGGTGGATAAATTTTTTTTTAACACTTAACCTGACTGAATTTAATTCGTGATGACTAGAAACCCACTTGAAGTAAAAATGTATCCAGGACTGTTGGTATGGGTATTAACACTTTTACTAATAAACAAGAGAACAACGTTTCGACCTTCTTTAGTCATCTTTTATTAGTAACAGTTTTAATACACATACCAGCCGTCCTGAGATACGTTTGGCTGAATTATTACTAAAAAGTATTATCATCGAAATTAGAATGGTTTGGATGCATCTAGGTACCTATAATTTTTAAAATAAAAGGGTTTCCAAGAAAAGTAAGATGGGGGTCGTAATGTTTAATTTGTTTTTTTTAACTTTACTTAATTTTCAAAAATTAATCATTTGTAAAATAACGTTCCGACGGTCAAGCAAACCAAGTAGTCGAAGAAAGTCCCGAACCCTTAACTATATAATTCAGATTATTCAAGTTAAATGGACTTATAAATAAAATTTCTTTTTTTCTCTCTTTACGTGCAGCGTGATTATTATACAGCACACTATTCTCCTAATGTTTAGACAAGTAATATAGTTATACAGCACACTATTCTCCTAATGTTTAGACAAGTAATATAGTTATACAGCACACTATTCTCCTAATGTTTAGACAAGTAATATAGTTATACAGCACACTATTCTCCTTATGTTTAGACAAGTAATATAGTTATACAGCACACTATTCTCTTTGTGTTTACACAAGTAATATAGTTATACAGCACACTATTCTCCTAATGTTTAGATAAGTGATATAGTTATACAGCACACTATTCTCCTAATGTTTAGACAAGTAATATAGTTATACAGCACACCATTCTCCTAATGTTTAGACAAGTAATATAGTGAGTAGTGTTGTTTTTATTTGAGAACAAGACGCGTATAATCGTGATTTTAGAATTGAATATTTTTTTAATTTACACCAGAAAATTCGTTAACTCGTTATTTTTTTAGCACTTAAAAACATTTAACATAAGCCTATCGTACAGATATTCCTGATGTAGCTTTGCGCGAAATTCAAAAACAAACATAAGTATATCTACTGTTACGTTAGTGGCAAACTATGGCATAAGTGTTTGTTTGTAAAATATTTTGATAAGAAATATGCCACTAACAAAATAATGTAAGGGTGAAGACTGAGAAGAGATAACAAAAGCAGGATAATTCGTATATCATATATCCTGAAACACTCAACACCCACCAAGTGTGCTATTGTTTTGCACGTTCTCTGCGACATGGGTCCCATTACTTCCACGTGAACAAAGTAATTCTCAACATTACTACTTCTTATCAAATTACACCAAACATACTCGCTTTTTGTGAGGGTCTTGTAATGTGACGGTAAAAGAGTAGTCCAAGAGTTGACTGTGGGTGGTAATGACTAGCTGCCTTCCATCTAGTCTTACACTTCTAAATTAGGGACGGCTAGCTCAGATAGCTCTCGTGTAACTTTGATCGAAATCCAAGACAAATATACTTACCATATTACTTATGTTTTATATACGTCCTATCTCAAATTACGTATGTGATAAATAACTTGTAGCACGCATTTGTCTTTCTTTCTTACGTTTTGAAATTTCTAATGTCAAAATGCAGAATACTACATAAATTATATTTTAAACAATCAAATGCTATTTGGACCATAAATCTAATACATTTTGTAGCAAGCGTTACGGAAAGATGTTAACATAGCTTAATCATTTATTAAAATAAATTGGAAGTAACGTATCTCCCAATTTTATCAAATGTCATAAGTTCCCGGGTATCTCGCGAATTAAGAGCTTGGCTGTCGTAGAAATGATAAGGGCTGACGTTTGTTGGAAACTCATCCATTACATGGTTTAATCACCTGATTCTATTTAGTGAAGTCTTTTCGGCCTGCCATTAAACGTAGAGAATATATTATAAACGTGAATCTATCAGATTAAATATAGAACGCCGATGTATAAGATCTATTTACGTGTTTTGGTATAGAACGTTAACTAGTTGTCTTAGAGTAAACATCCCTGCTGAAGTCAGTAAACGAGAACGAAATACTTTTAAAGACAGAATTTTTGTTAATCAGGTCATTATCATTGGTAATTACACTGAATGTAAGGAAGAAATATGACTTTGACAGTATAACAATAGGCACTTCGGGCTTTAGTCAAGTTTTCTTATATATAACTCTTTCTACTGAGGAACAAATGAGAGTGAAGCATGAAGAGTTTCAAGGTATGACAAGAAATTATTTTATGTCAATGCTTTACATTTGTTTTTGTTTGTTTGTTTGTTTGTTTGTTTTGAAATTCGCACAAAGCTACTCGAGGGCTATCTGTGCTAGCCGTCCCTAATTTAGTAGTGTAAGACTAGATGGAAGGCAGCTAGTCATCACCACACACCGCCAACTCTTGGGCTACTCTGTTACCAACGAAAAGTGGGATTGACCGTAACATTATAACGCCCCCACGGCTGGGAAAGCGAGCATGTTTAGCGCGACTCGGATGTGAACCCGCGACTTTCAGATTCCGAGCGCATGCCTTATCGCGCTCGGCCATGCCAGGCCATTTTCATTTGTAATCTCTGTTGTTTTTACAGTAACGCTACTCGTAAGAATTATCATTGTTTCACCGTAAACGAATTCTTTAAAACATATTTTACCTAATAACACATTTGTCCTTCAACAAACACAAGGAATTCCTCTGGGAGTGAACTTCAGCTGACATGTGCCCGACTCATATTTGTTCACACTTAAAGTTTCACACAATACACAACTTTGGAAGAAAGATACAAGAAAGTCCTGCAAATTATTCAATCTTGTAGAAATATGTGTGATATTTATGTACGTATTATCAGGTTTATTTTAATTTGTTTCACACTCACTGTTGAACACATTTTACCTGATAAAACTAACTCTCTATAAAGGTATTTCACTAAAACCAATTTCTCTTTTTATTTACACATTAGCATTGTTACTTAAACATTTACGTTCAAAGATTTCATCGAAACATACCTTTAATTTTCAAGTTATGAGCTTTCTATCTCCAAATACAAATACTTTGGATAAGTTTTAAAATGTATTATTTATATAAGACTAAGTGAACAGATTTTATAATGTCACGCTTACTTCTAACAAAGGGCATTTCTACTACCACATTTTGGAAACCAAAGTCGTGAAAGTTTGCGAGAAATTCACCATTATTCTAGCAATTACAATATAAAACGTTTAGGAGAATATGACGATCGCTTAAAAACGTAATTCATCTCTGTATGATTGTTAACAAGTTTTCTCAAAAAAACCTGATGATCTGATTTACATGAAAGTTGGTATGCATTTAGACTATGACCCTACTTAGAATTGATTAGTTTTTTGTCAAAGCTCAAGGTCAAACTATGCCACAAAAATTTAAAAAATTCCTAGCTATTAATATAGGGACCAATTTTTTATACTAACTTTTCCCCATAGCACAGTTTAAAATAAATAGATTTTTGGGAAACTTGATGAAAATAGGTAGATTATTATTCATCATTTTATTTGTCCAAAAACAGCCCCTATCCGTTAATATTGGCGAAATTAGGAAACACATTTTCGTATTGTTTGGATGGCCGAATTCGATCCATGCTGCGTGGGGACGTATACGCTCCGTAAGGAACTAATTACCACCTGTAACATGGTGACTACCATTAATTTTACCTCCCATTAACTCGAGCTCTTACTGTTCTTTATGCAATTTGTTTAAAAGATCCTATACAATATATTATTACACCATTCGTTAAATTATTTTAAATTTTGCTAATTTCTTTAGTTTTTATATTTACCATTATTGTTACTTCCTTTACTAAGTTTTATTATTGCGAACTAGCCAGATCTTATCCTATATATCAGGTCATCCATTAAGTAATATCCGATTTTAGGTTCAGAAAAAAAAAGAAATGATCTCAAACACTTTTAATATTATTTGTGTATATACGTATTTTCATATAGCAAAGCCACATTGGGCTATCCCCTGAGCCCACCGAGGGGAATCGAGCCCCTAATTTTAGGGTTCAAAATCCGTAGACTTACCGCTGTACTAATATTATTTAATCAATAATGTACATTCCTTTATTATCAATTACTTCCTGCAAACGATTCACAAGCTTCTGAATGCTACTTCTATTAAATTATTAGGTTTGGAGGAAAATAATGTAGAGAGGGTAGTTTTGACATTTTCATGTTTTCCAAGCTCTTTTCCATCACGACAGTTCTTCAAACGTCTGAATAGGTGATAATAAGATGGAACAAAATCTGGAGAATAAGGAGGATGTGGAAGTATTTTCCAAGTTTAGCTCTTCAGTCTTTGCAGATGTGATCCTTGCTGTATGGTGCTGTGCATTATCCTGGTGTAACACAACACCTTTACAATTGATCAAAGCAGGCATCTTTCCTTCAGTGTAACATTGAAGCGCTTTAATTGTTGACAATAAAAGTCTGATGTAATTGTTACATTGAGATGCAGCAATACAAAGTGGATCACACCAACAATATCCCACTCAAAGCTTAACAAGACATTTCTATGGCAGAGGTCCATAATGGCCTGTGCTCTAACCAGTTTAATTGCATTGAGACATTGTCTGCCGCGCTTAACACTGTTATGATATATTCATTTTTTATCTCCAGTCACTAATATGTCCAAAAAAATGAGTTACGTTCACGAGAGTGCAGAGTGGTACAAATGTCCACTCTTGTCCTAAGGTTAGCATCTGTCAAATCATGGGGAACTCATTTTCCAAGTTTTGACATCTTTACAAGCTGTTGCAGATGGTAGTGAATTGTTGAATGGGTTGAATCAAGCTTCAGTGTTAGTTCTTAAACTGTTACAGCACAATCTTCATCAAGTGCAGTCATCATTAAACTCAACAGGACGATTTGAACGTAGGACATCACTTAAGCTGCAGTAACCTGACCTGAACTTCCTTCGACATTTTCTTTCATTGAGAGACCCTGCACCATAAACACTTTGAATGTTTCGTGTAGCTTATGCTGCACTATTGCCTTTTTTAAACTCATAAAACATTATATGTCTAACGTGCTCCTCAGACAAATCCATCGTCATAAGAGGTTATTTGATTAATGATCTGAAAAGTGGAGTTGGGATAGTTTCTTTTAATTGTCTGAACATTTTTATACACATTCTACTACACATTTTAGTCATTAAAGCCTTCTACAAAGACAGAAATTATAATGCACTTTCCATTATTAAATTTTCGGACATTACTTATGAGATGACCTGATACCTTTTGGATAATATATGGGGCTCAAACATGGTATGGCCAAGTGGTTAAAACACTTGATTCGTAATTCGAAGGTCGCGGGTTCGAATCCCCGTTACACCAAAACACACACGCCCTTTCAGCCGTATGGGCGTTATAAAGTGACGGACAATCTCACAATTCGTTGGTAAAAGAGTAGCCCAAGAGTTGGCGGTTGGTAATGATGACTAGCTGCCTTCCCTCTAGTCTTAAACTGCTAAGTTAGGGACGGCTAGTGCAGAGAACAATTGTGTAGCTTTCAGCGAAATTCTAAACGAACCAATATGGGTTCAATTTTTTTATTACTTCACCTGCTCGATCCATATGAGTCGGATGTTTACAGCTGCAGTGAGATTAATTGTGTTAGACACACTTTGTAATATTTTAAATTTTATTTCACTAAAATTTATTAATGTTCTATTTATTTTATGTATATTTTATTAACTCAAATATTCATTTATTATTTTTTTTGTCATTTTCTAAAACATTAGGTTTTTGTTTTACTATCTCTATTGTTGTGCTACGTACGACCTGGCATGGCCAGGAGGTTAAAGCACTCGACTTGTTATTCTAGGGTCGCGGGTTCGAATCCCCGTCACACTAAACATTCTCGCCCTTTCAGCCGTGGGAGCGTTATAATGTGATGGTCAATCTCACTATTCGTTGGTAAAAGGGTAGCTCTAGAGTTGGCAGTGGGTGGTGATAACTAGCTGCCTTCCCTCTGGTCTTACAATGCTAATTTACGGACGACTAGCGCAGTTTGCCCTTTTGTAGCTTTGCGCAAAATTCAAACCAAACCAAACTACATTGCTACGTACCTTTGTAGCTAAGCAGAAACGTGTCTGGTAATAATTTATGTCAGATGTCAAGCTACTCTAAAGTTACACTGGTAGAACCCGTTAATGGGCTTTCATGTGTCACAATACATTGTTAGAGAGGGTTGTATCAATCTTTGTTAATGCTAATATCAAATATCTTGAGCGCTTCAACAGTGCATGAATTGCACCACAAAAGTGTTTTGTTAGTTATATTCTGTTATCTCATTAATGTTACATTTCGCCACTGTATTTTGTGGAATGTTTGACAGACCTATTGATCGTATATTTTATGTTCTATTGTCACAAAGATTTGTTGTTTTTTTATTTGCCTTGTATATAGATTTAGGACTATCATAAATAATTTAATTCGGCCGAACCTTCTTAAATGTTATTGCCATTACTACCAAAAATATTGTTAAAATTTTCATCTTTCGAGAAATTATTGTTAAAAAAGTACAATTATCAAAAAATATATTGTTATAAAATGTACAACTGTCAAATATGTATCCTGGTCATTAAAGTAAAAATTGAGGAACAGTGTATTTAATTATCTCTTTTTATTACTGAATTTATGTTAAGATCTGTTCTTTATAAGTAATCCAGGACCCAATCGGCCCGACATGGCAAGATGGGTTAAATCGTGCGACTCGTAATCTGAGGGTCGCGTGTTCACATTCCTGCAGCACCTAACATGCTCGCCTTTTCAGCCGTGGGGGCATTATAACGTGACAGTCAATCGCACTATTCGTTGGTAAAAGAGCAGCCCAAGAGTTGGCGGTAAGTGGTGATGATTAGCTGTCTTCCCTCTAGTCTTACATTACTAAATTAGGGACGGCTAGCGCAGGTAGCCCTCGAGTAGCTTTACGCGAAATTCTAAAAAAAACACAAAAACAACAGGACCCAATCTTAAAAAACTGTCACATCACACCAAACTCAGAGTAGATTTTCTTTAATTTGTAATTTTTGAAAGATTGCCATAATACATAAATGTTGACCAAGTGTACGAATCTGAAAGAATAAACAATAAATGGAGTACGCGCTGACACAGCTTGAGTACTGTCAATACTGGTAGGATAAACAACAAATAGAGTACGCCATGATATAGCTTGATTACTGTCAATACTGGTAGGATAAACAACAAATGGAGTACGCGCTGACGTAGCTTGAGTTCTGTAAATGCTTAGATTGCAAACAAGTGTACATACAACACAGAACAGTTTCGTAATTAGGCGCTGTGTAAATTATCATACTATAATTTAACTAGAAGGATAGAGATTAGATTGTTTTGTTTTGAATTTCGCACAAAGCTACACGAGGACAATCTGCGCTAGCCATCCCTAATTTAGCAGTGTAAGACTAGAGGGAAGGCAGTTAGTAATCACCATCCCCCGCCAACTCTTGGGCTACTTACACTTTTACCAACGAATACTGGGATTGACCGTCACATTATAACGTCCCCAAGGCTGAAAGGGCTGCAGGTTTGGTGTGACGGGGAGTCGAGTGTCTGAACCACCTGGCCATGCCTGGTCTAGATGTTAGATAGCCACATTTTACATTGTTTCTTCAGGAATCGTGCATGGATATGTCGGTACGTATTCTGTGTAAATCTGTACATTAAAAGTTATGTGTATATTATTTTTTCTTTTGATTTTTTTAAATACAGTATGCTAAATACGTTATTCAGCTTCCTGGGAAGTAATATTTATGGTCGTGTTCTTCATCTGTACACATCTGTGATGTGACATTTTAACTACCTCCTCTATGATTTTCTCATCATCATACGTCATCACTTGATGAAGATCCTGTCTTACTTATTTGACACTTCTTGACAAAACACACGAGACTTCAGTTAAGCGCTGAAGCCACAGAACGTCTGGCATATGCAACATCAACAGGTGGACCATTAGGTTGTTTATTTTGCCTGGAGGTTTACACATTAATCTTACGTGTCTAGTGTTTGCAGCAGTTATGATGTCACTTAACATCCTTCCCAATCAGGCTTGGACGTTTATAACCACAGTCTCGGGTTAATCATTGATCAATGTAACGTTTTCTAACGCTTCTGTTTCTGCCTCTAAATTATTTCTCCTTGGTTTCAAATTGACATATTATACACTTGAAGGAGGAGCTTTTCTGTCTCTTATATCTAATTCTTCATCATTCCTTCAATAGATGGTCTTGATGTAAGAACAGTGCTGACTTGTATTGAAGTTTGTACTATATTGTAAAATACACACGTCACCACCATAATTCTACAAAAGGAAGAAATGAAACCAAGAGTTAAATATGGTGCACTAACAAGGAATCTGACGACTTTATGGTGAATATTTCAAATTTAATTGACAAATGTTCTTTCTTTATGGAATTCAGGCAGAGAGTTAATACTTACAGAACATAAATTTTTTTAGAATACATTTTGGGCATGATTACATGATTTAACGCACCGTGTGATACATGAGTAAATTAAATTCTAGCTAATTCAAAACATGTCACAACCTGACTTGCCATGAAACATGGGTTTACCAAGCAGATCTGCACCATTATAGGACACTTGCACCTAGTGTACACGTCTCTCCAATACTAACAATTTAACTACCTCTTCTAGGATTTTCTCACCATCATACGTCATCACTTGATGAAGATTCCGACTTACTTATTTGACAAAACACACAGAGACTCTGTCCTTACGTATAAAAATTATAAACATAATTGAATAGAGGAGGTGTGGATACAACATAATATTGTATTAGAACACCTTTTTATAGGAAGCTTGCGTGGATCAAAACTTAATATCAATTACTTAAGAAACTTATACGAACATGTCTTATAAATTATACTCATAAAAATTTCAAAATATTTGAATTATTGATGAAAAAATAATAACATTTAACTAAAGTTGGAAGTAAACACATACAGATAGACACAGAATTAATATCACATGAAATTGTAATAACATTTGCAGGATATAGAAACCTTACGTATAATGTAACATAAACTTTTCACGTGTTAATATATCACAGTTTATTTGTAAGTCACTTATTGTTTTGGATGTATGCAAAAAGAAATCAAACTGTTGTATTGCATTAGGCTATGACACATAATTATTACACATAATTCGTGAAAAGTAAGAGACAAATCAAACATAAACCAATTGTAACAGATATCATTTTTTTTGTCAACGGCGCGTGATGCTGTAAACACGTGGTCTAATTGATCACGGCATAGATCCATGGAGTACCAGTAGCGCAATCTCTAAAACTTCTGACGAGAATGGGAAAACTATGAGCTACTTACCCAACCAACAAACTTACTTGCCATATTTGTAACCAAGTGTAACTGACTATTTGTTTTATTTGTTTGGTTTTCAATTTCGCGCAAAGCTACGCGAGGGCTGTCTTCGCTAGCCGTCCCTAATTTAGGAGTGTAATTCTAGAGAGAAGGCAGCTAGACATCACCACCTACCGCGAACTCTAAAGCTACTCTTTTACTAATGAATAGTGGGATTTAGCGTCACATTATAACGCCCTTACGGCTGAAAGGGCGAGCATATTTTCTGGGAAGGGGATTCGAACCCGCAACCTGCAGAATACGATCCGACTGCCTAAACCACCTAGCCATGCCGGGCCAGTCTATAACTGAAAGTCCAAGGGATATTCAATAAGATATTGCGGTTCGAATCTTGAATATTTCGTCAGTTTGCGTCATTACATTACTTATGACTATTCTTTTCATTTGTAGAGAACTTCCAGTTGCTAACATGTAAACCTTAACTCTCGACAGGTAAACTAGACAGTTCTATGTACAGTGTCAATTTTTTTCACAACTGAAAAAGAATGAGGTCAAACTTGTTAGATCAACGGTTTTTCAAATATATCTAGAAGATACAATGACCGGACGCACATTTTTGAGAAATTCAAATTTTAAAACAAAGAGTAAATCAAAAAATAGTTGATAATGTTTGATGAAAACTATAACTTTGGTCGACATTCCACAAACATAGAAACTCATTTTAAATTAAAAATCACTACAAAGGGTATACAAATACTTATAATTGTACACAATGTTTCATTACCAATTTTAGTCTTCAATTAAAAAGTTAAAGCTTTAAAATTATTATTACGTAACAGACATAGATTTTGAATAATTGTAAAATTCTCAGTTTAATATGATAAATAAAGATGTTAGTTGTTGCTATTTGTTATTAAATAATAAATCATTTATATATTGAAGAAATTAAACTTCTCAACTTTCTAAAAACATGTTGAATTGCGTTTTTTTGTTATTTGAAATGTGTATTAAAATGTGTGGAGTTATAAATTGTTTTTTACGCATCTTTAGTGACATCTTAACTTACATCTGGACTTACAAAGCTAGAAACCAGTTTCCGTACCTGTTGTGGACAGAGAATACAGTTAACCCATTGTGTCGATTAATTACAAACAAACTAACATTTTAAAAACGTGCTTTCACATTTACAGGAAATGTTAACTTTGTTATGAACGCTGTTCGTACAGTGCAATTTCATTCAAACACAAAACTAACCAACTCACTTATGCACGTAAGCGATGTACATGTTTTCAATACGTAGCGTACCGTATATTTAAACAATCTTTGAGTCTCAGCATGTCGAAAGAGTCCACATCGTCACGCGCCATCATGCTTTATCTGACGACAGAACCAACACATTTTATACCAATAGAAATGACGTACTAATTACTCTAGCATTGTTTGTTTGATAATAAATACAGAGAACGTGAGATATGGTTTCATAATAAACTCAGAAAACATTGAGATATATTATTTTATTAAAAATAGTGGCCATAATATATAATATATTAAATACAAAACCAGAAAAATATATGATATTACAAGAATACAGAAAATGTAAGATATATGATTTGATAAATGGTGCAGGTAAAATAAGGAATATGATTTGATAAAACATACAGATAAAGTAAGGTATGTGATTTGCTTTGTCTACTGAACTCCTTCTACTGGCAAGTTGGATTCTATTATGAGAAAGTAGAAACATTTGGTGATGATATTTTATAATTTTCATAATTCTTTGAATACTCGACAAATGAAAAGATTGAAACATTGAGGGTTAACAACGTGTGTAATTCATCAAAGAAGGGCCAAACTTCCCTACAACGTAAAGTATCGAAAATAATAAAAAAAGTAAAAATGTTTAATGTATAGTGTAGTTTTTTCCGTGATCCAATGACTTCTCCATAGGTTCTGTCAGTAAAATTAATATTAATGAAACAACATGTCCAGATGGTCTGGTAAAACCTTTGTACAATAAAGAAATCTCAAGATCAAAATATGTTTCATTTCAACATTCTTTAGCTATATGACACTATTCATCCTTTGAATGTTTGTATACTCTAAACGCTTTTAGTACAATATAAATAAAAATGAATGTACTTAACAGTTGGTGATATATATAAATATTTGAATGTATAAAAGAGCGCGAAATTTAAGATTACTTAATCTAGTATGAATATTTTCTGTATTTTTGTTTTCCCACCCAAAACAAGATATATCACTTACACCTTTAAGGGAACGAAAGAAATGGCATAGCAATAAATAATAATTTTAAACAAAAAATGATGGTAAAACTCACTTTGGTATTGTTGACGGTACTTCGTCTTTAATGCTATTGTATTTTTATCAGATATCTTAAAACATATTAAATCCGTTTTCTCTAACGTATCCCTGGTTACTAAGAGATAATTTTACGTCCATTTAAAATTATATAGTATTTTACTTTTTTTATCTACCAGTTTTTCAATTTGTCACATCCACCTAACCCCAAGCGTATTAAAAGCACCTTCCTTACTGAAATAATTAGACAGATGTTTACATGTCTATTAAATATTCATATTTCCAATAGTTTATACTTACAATTATGTTCTGTTTATTAGATGCGCTATAATAAAAAGTCATACTTATGAAGTACTCATTTTTGTCCTTGTTAGAAAATATTTTAGTAACATTTAACTTAAATTTAGGTTTAAGTGCACTTTCTAAAGATTTGGATGTGAGTTGTCTGAGCGATTTAATGATATTTTCACATATCTCACCCGTGTCAGACTGATACTTACAATAAATTAAAACATATATGAACAGAGATACTTAATTACTGTAACATTCCCAGCACTTGTGTGGTACTTCACAGACTTTCGAGGGCTTCTTGTGGTGTAAAAATGTTATAGATATTTTAGTCCTTATTGATTCTGTTTTTCTTGAATTTCTCGAAATGTAATTTATTTTCATCGTTCATTTGAAAATAAGTGAAAAATGTAACTATATTTTACTGTCGAAATATTTCTTTTTGGTTTTTGTCGTTCCTGTTAAGCACAATGGTACACAATTAGTTATGTGTTCTTTGTCCACCACGGGTATCGAAACCAGATTTAAAACATCGTAAACCGATTTGAATTTATTTGTTAACTTAACTTTTAAAAATCACATTTTAGTACATTTTTCACACATAATTCAGTGAATTGTACAATAATTCAAAGAAAGTATTCACTTAAATAAGCCTACAGTGGCACAGAGCAATGTCGGCAGACTTATAACGCCAGAAATCGGGTTTCGATAGCCGTGGGGGGCAAAGCTTTGTGTTTAATTTTAAACATACAAACAAATCATTAAAATGAATTATTCAGATTCGTGAGTTTCAAAGTAACGAAATTAACAAGAATGTGAGTGTGTAGTGACAATACATAGGCTTCAAATGTAGACTTGTTGAAAGTTTAGTGTTTTTTAATATACTTAGATGTTTTGTTTTAACGCGCCTGTACGAAAAATGAATAGTGATAAACATTAAATATGTACTTCTTAATAAAGTATTTGTTCTAAAAAAATCGTTAAAACAAGGTTGCTTTTCTATCAGTGTGAATGTTTTATTTAAGTACGTCATGAAATGTATCTTATAACACATCATTACTCGGTCTCTATTTTCATATTAACTAACGAACGAAAAGAATCTATCTAACGTGTGTAAAATAAATAATAAATTTAAACCTATGTTTTGGAATCAATGTTCTTGAAATATTTAAATATAGAAAAAAATTCAGGAGTCAACATAGTTTCGTTGTTAAGTATTGTAAAACACATTTAGTACACATAATATTTTTATTGAACAAAAGCAGTTTTGTTATGCTTATTTTGATTTTGGTATTATTTTATTGTGGTAACATTGCATGACTCCAATTATACATAAGGTGTTTTGCTTATGGTTTGTTTCTTCCATAGCTAAGACATTAGTGATAGAGGGCCAGGAATGACCTAAACTTTAGATTTCTGTGAAACCAAGGCATCGTTATTCGTGTCCACTCTCACAAAAACGATCTCCTCTCTTTCAGGTTGCATATGTATCATAATAGTGACTGTCAAAACCTACGGTCAAACAAAAGTAAACAGAGATGACAATGAATATCATTGACCGTCTTTTCTCTATTCTAGCAGGTATAAAGACATGTGAAAAAGTTAGGACATCCTATGAAATCCTGTGTATTTTTGTAACATTTTTGGATATATATATATTTAATTTCAATTTTAACAATACTGAGAGATTATAGGAATATAACTAAACAATTAAAACTAAAGAAAACACTTTTCAAGATCTTCTGTAAATGTAATTCTACAAAAATGCATATTCTAACTGAGGAAAAGTTAGGACATCCCCACATTTATTCCCACTTAAAATGGCTCAACTAACACACAGGTGCACATGATTAGAATATTGTTATTCAGCATTTTGAATGAGGCTTGCCCTATTTAAACCTCAGTCATTTAGTTTGGTGTGCTCTTGACTTGTAAAGTGAGAGTGAGCACCATGGTGAGAGCAAAAGAGCTGTCTGAGGCCTTCAGAAAGAAAATTGTAGCAGCTTATGAGTCTGGTAAAAGATTTAAAAAGATTCCAAAAGTTTTGAAATCAGCCATTCCACATGACCAGAAAATAGTCAACAAGTGGAGGCCTTTCAAAACAACTGCCAACATGCCCAGGTCTCGTCGTCCACGGAATATCACTCAGGGAGCAGACCGTAAGATGCTAAAAGAGGTGTCCAAATACCCTAACATGTCATCATAGGACCTATAGCAGGCTCTGGCTTTTGTTGATGTGAAAGTGAGTCCCTCTACAATCAGAAAGAGACTTCACAAGTGTAACTTGCATGGGAGGTGTGCAAGGAGGAAACCTTTGCTCTCTAAGAGAAACATCAAAGCCAGACTGTAGTTTGCTAGAGAGAATGTAGACAAAGACCAGGACTTCTGGAATAATGTTCTTTGGACAGATGAGTCCAAAATTGAATTATTTGGACACCAGAACAGAGGACATGTTTGGCGTAAACCAAATACAGCATTCCAGTAATAGAACCTCATACCACTTGTAAAGCATGGAGGTGGAAGTGTCATGGCTTGGGGCTGCTTTGCTGCAGCAGGACCTGGACAGCTCACAATCATAGAATCCACCAGGTATTCTACTATATATCAAAGGGTACTTGAGGATCATGTGAGACCATCTGTACGAAAATTAAAGTTGAAGCGGGACTGAACCCTGCAACATGACAAAGACCCAAAACATACTAGTAAATTCACCAAGAACTGGCTGAAAACTAAGAAATGGAGAGTTCTGGAATGGTCGAGTCAAAGCCCAGATCTTAATCCCATTGAGATGCTGTGAGGTGACTTAAAACTAGCTGTACATGCAAGAAACCCCTCAAACATCTCACAGCTGAAAGAAATCTGCATTGAGGAGTGGGGCAAACGTTCTTCAGACCGATGTCAAATACTGTTAGATGGCTACAAGAAGCGTCTCACTGCAGTTATTTTAGCCAAAGGGGTAACACTAGCTATTAGAGTGTAGATTGTCCTAAGTTAGAATATGCATTTTTGTAGAATTACATTTACAGAAAATATTGAAAAGTCTTTTCTTCAGTTTTAATTGTTTGGTTATATTCCTATAATCTCTCATAATTCTTGAAAATGAGATTAAATATATATATATTAAAAGATGTTACAAAAATACACAGGCTTTCATAGAGTGTCCTAACTTTTTTCCATGACTGTAACTCAGGTAAATAGCCTTTTCTCTAATTTTGAACAAACAGTTTGAAGAAAAACAACAAAAACTTAAATATGACAATTCTTTTGTAATTTTCACTGTAATCCCATTAGATAAAGATTTTCTACAAACGTTATTTATCTTCTTATTTTGCCCATTTTAAATATTAAATATTTTATAAAATTAGAACCAACTTTTAGTTTACCTGCTATGTGTTTTATTATGTGAACGCATAAACAAGACAACACTAAATTAATAATAGATGCACAATGTAGAATTATAAAATAAAAAAGAGCATATTAAATAACATGAATAGTATAAGTGATCGTTGGCGAAAAAGGTTTTTGCATATATACGTCTCACTCAGCAGTAACAAGACAACATCTTCCATATTTAACTACAGTTGTCTTGGCTTTAAAGGTGGTATTATAATAACATAACATCACTACGTGATGTGGATGTTGTGACCCAAAATGATCATTTTGTAAACTGCACTTTTAGGAAAGTATTTTGTCTTAATAAAAATACTAAAATAATTAAGTACAAGTAAAGCACACACTGACATGCAGAACAAATGGTTCCATGTTAAAAGAATAAAATGATAAGTATTGATTCGTAATCCAATAAAGATGGTTTATTACGGACTTCAGTATTGTAGTTCGTAATGAGCCACCAGTGATGGCCTATTAGAGCTCTTAAGGACAATATTTCGTCAACGATAAACGTATGATTTTAAAAAATGAAGTATTTGGTTTCCTTTACCATTACCAGAGTAAAGAACTATTTTGTTATGAACATTCAAAAATATTTTGAAAACTGCGTGATACGTATTTCTTAAATACTCCGACCATTAATGAATTTCCAATACTTTGTGGTCTGCCTTGTTGAAAAGATCAGTTCGAGAATGATGAATAATTTGTTCACTGATAAACTCATAATCACACTTGTAATTTGTGCTCGTTCTGCAGAAGACATTATGAGGTCGTCTCTTATTATCAATAGATTCTCTTTTACACACACTTTCTCTTATATTCGATTTCGTTGAGAGAACCACTAAAGACATTTTTACTCAAGCTAATAAATTTATGTCTACAAGTTAGTTAATACACACTTAAAGACAACTAACAAAAATGAATCGATTTCCTTAGTTTAAGGGGAAAATAATGCTGTTAGAGCCGAATAGTTTGTAATAAAAAATAAACTACTTTGTTTGTAGTGCAACACTAAGTAAAATATGCTCATTATTATACGGAAAACCTTGAGAAAAACAGCATTACAAATAACTTGGTAATTACTTTTTTATTGAAACGTACAAAACAACCAGCCCTCAACGTGTACAACACTTTATAAGATAAATTAATGGAAACAAAGCTTATCATGGGCACACATAAACGGGCCCGGCATGGTCAGTTCGTAAAGCCACTCGACTCGTAATCCGAGACTCGAGGGTTAGAATTTGCGTCACATCAATCATGCTCGCCCTTTCAGCCTTTGGAGGCGTTATAATGTAACGATCAAGCCCACTATTCGTTGGTAAAAAAAGTGGCCCAAGTGTTAGAGGTGGGTGGTGATGACTATCTGTTTTCCCTCTGGTCTTACACTGCTAAATTAGGGACGGCTAGCGCAGATAGCCCTCGTGTAGCTTTGCGAAAAATTCATAACAAACCACACGTACATATTTTACCAAATCTGATATGATTTTAATGATGAAGTTAAACCCAACGTGCCTGTTTAATTCATATGGAAGAGTCAAGTATAGAATGTTTCTAATTTAAAACAGAAATTTTCAAATGAAGAAAACTAATAACTAAGGAAATTACATGAAAGTTTAAGAAATTTGAACTTCATTATTTCGCTTGTTTGTTTTGGAATGCGTACGTGAAAAGCCCTTTTACACTCTATTAAACTACGCAAAAATGAAATTAATAAGAGTAGAAAAGTAAGGATAACGTTACCACGTGTGCAAAAGAGAAGTGTGTGTAAATAGTGTTATGTGTATCTATCACCCCTCAGAGCCACGTCTCAGAGACCAGTGTTTATGTGTTAAGGTTCTAAGTATTAGCTTCTTCATTTTTTGTAAACACTTAGAGAACTCACACCATACCGAATTTTAAAACTTGCTCTGATACTCAGGTTTTGAAAGCATATCTAGATCTGATGTGTCTCACTAGATAAGTCAATCAGTTTGTCAGTTTTATCACACTCTGTCTTTTGTACTAGAGGTTTTTGGTGTGTATCTCGTGTAGTGAAATAGGAACAGCAAACTTAGGCTTAACCTTGCAGCCTTTGAGACACCCCGTACGGCCATTGTGTTTATTCGGAACTCTCCGTACCTAAGCTGTTACACAAATAGTTAGGGAGGTCACTCAACAGTTTTCATTTATTTAAATATGCAGCATTTGCTTTACATTTTATAAACTTTGTGCATTCATAAACAAAATATCACAATGAAAAAAACGTTTTGTACGTGTACGGCTATTAAGACTGTCTAGTAGTAAGGACGTCATTCTATTTCTGCTATAAGCTTTGTTATAACGGACGTGACTTAATAGTACTAACCTGCAGATATAAAGGGTTACACTGCATATTATATATTTAAAAGTTTTGTTAATATCGTATAAATGTTCAAATACAATAATTTGTAAGATTAATGCTGATAATAATTACACATGTTTGAAACTGAAATATGGGAACTTCCATTATACTAATATTTAATTCATGGGACTCCATACAGCTATGTGTAAACACATTATTTGGCTAATGGAGTTCTGATTTTATTTATATTATTCGAACAAAAATCTCTAAAATGTGTTTACGCTAGACAAGATTAATTCATTAATCTCTCTAGGTTGAACATTACAATAAATCTGTAAGGACTATAAAAAACACTCAGAAGTGAAATGAAACAAATCTATCACTAATTTTAAAATATTATTTAAATAGAAACTTCGTAATGGGATTATATCAACACTGTAGACTGTGGCGTTAATTAACGTTTGTCGTAGATTTACTCACATTTACTCATGTGTATCAAGTAGAAACTTCGAAATGCTGGCACAAAATGTTTTGTAACATGTTACAGCATGTTTCTACATAACTGAGTGAATGTTTATAGACTAAATACATCTGAAAGAAACACGTGCAGATATGTTATATGAGAAAACTATTTTTTAACCATTATATCAATTTTGTGTATGATCGTAACCGTTATACGTGGATAATTTTTTTTTTTAACACTTAACCTGACTGAGTTTAATTCGTGATGACTAGAAACCCACTTGAAGTAAAAATGTATCCAGGACTGTTGGTATGGGTATTAACACTTTTACTAATAAACAAGAGAACAACGTTTCGACCTTCTTTAGTCATCTTTTATTAGTAACAGTTTTAATACACATACCAGCCGTCCTGAGATACGTTTGGCTGAATTATTACTAAAAAGTATTTTCATCGAAATTAGAATGGTTTGGATGCATCTAGGTACCTATAATTTTTAAAATAAAAGGGTTTCCAAGAAAAGTAAGATGGGGGTCGTAATGTTTAATTTGTTTTTTTAACTTTACTTAATTTTCAAAAATTAATTATTTGTAAAATAACGTTCCGACGGTCAAGCAAACCAAGTAGTCGAAGAAAGTCCCTAACCCTTAACTATATAATTCAGATTATTCAAGTTAAATGGACTTATAAATAAAATTCCTTTTTTTTTCTCTTTACGTGTACCGTGATTATTATACAGCACACTATTCTCCTAATGTTTAGACAAGTAATATAGTTATACAGCACACTATTCTCCTTATGTTTAGACAAGTAATATAGTTATACAGCACACTATTCTCCTTATGTTTAGACAAGTAATATAGTTATACAGCACACTATTCTCTTTGTGTTTACACAAGTAATATAGTTATACAGCACACTATTCTCCTAATGTTTAGATAAGTAATATAGTTATACAGCACACTATTCTTCTGATGTTTAGATGAGTAATATAGTTATACAGCACACTATTCTCCTAATGTTTAGACAAGTAATATTGTGAGTAGTGTTGTTTTTATTTGAAAACAAGATGCGTGTTCGTTATTTTAGATTTGAATATTTTTTAATTTACACCAGAAAATTCGTTAACTCGTTATTTTTTCAGCTCGATAAAATATTTAACATAAGCCTATCGTACAGATAGTCCTCATGTAGCTTTGCGCGAAATTCAAAAACAAACATAAGTATATCTACTGTTACGTTAGTGGCAAACTATGGCATAAGTGTTTGTTTGTAAAATATTTTGATAAGAAATATGCCACTAACAAAATAATGTAAGGGTGAAGACAGAAGAGATAACAAATGCAGGATAATTCGTATATCATATATCCTGAAACACTCAACACCCACCAAGTGTCCTATTGTTTTGCACGTTCTCTGCGACATGGGTCCCATTACCTCCACTTGAACAAAGTAATTCTCAACCTTACTACTTCTTACCAAATTACACCAAACATACTCGCTTTTTGTAAGGGGACTTGTAATGTGACGGTAAAAGAGTAGTCCAAGAGTTGACTGTGGGTGGTAATGACTAGCTGCCTTCCATCTAGTCTTACACTTCTAAATTAGGGACGGCTAGCTCAGATAGCTCTCGTGTAACTTTGATCGAAATCCAAAACAAACAAACTTACCAAATTACTTATGTTTCATACACGTCCTTCCTCAAATTACGAATGTGATAAATAACTTGAAGCACGCATTTGTCTTTCTTTCTTACGTTTGGAAATTTCTTGTGTCAAAATGCAGAATACTACTTAAATTATATTTTAAACAATCAAATTCTATTTTGACCATAAATCTAATACATTTTGTAGGAAGCGTTACGGAAAGATGTTAACATAGCTTAATCATTTATTAAAATAAATTGGAAGTAACGTATCTCCCAATTTTATCAAATGTCATAAGTTCCCGGGTATCTCGCGAATTAAGAGCTTGGCTGTCGTAGAAATGATAAGGGCTGACGTTTGTTGGAAACTCATCCATTACATGGTTTAATCACCTAATTCTATTTAGTGAAGTCTTTTCGGCCTGCCATTAAACGAAGAGAATATATTATAAACGTGAATCTATCAGATTAAATATAGAGCGCCGTTGTATAAGATCTATTTACGTGTTTTGGTATAGAACGTTAACTTGTTGTCTTAGAGTAAACATCTCTGCTGAAGTCAGTAAACGAGAACGAAATACTTTTAAAGACAGAATTTCTGTTAATCAGGTCATTATCATTGGTAATTACACTGAATGTAAGGAAGAAATATGACTTTGTCAGTATAACAATAGGCACTTCGGGCTTTAGTCAAGTTTTCTTATATATAACTCTTTCTACTGAGGAACAAATGAGAGTGAAGCATAAAGAGTTTCAAGGTATGACAAGAAATTATTTTATGTCAATGATTTACATTTGTTTTTGTTTGTTTGTTTTGAAATTCGCACAAAGCTACTCGAGGGCTATCTGTGCTAGCCGTCCCTAATTTAGTAGTGTAAGACTAGATGGAAGGCAGCTAGTCATCACCACACACCGCCAACTATTGGGCTACTCTTTTACCAACGAAAAGTGGGATTGACCGTCACATTATAACGCCCCCACGGCTGGGAGGGCGAGCATGTTTAGCGCGACTCGGATGTGAACCCGTGACCCTCTGATTCCGCGCGCATGCCTTATCGGCCATGCCAGGCCATTTTCATTTGTAATCACTGTTGTTTTACAGTAACGCTACTCGTAAGAATTATCATTGTTTCACAATAAACGAATTCTTTAAAACATATTTTACCTAATAACACATTTGTCCTTCAACAAACACAAGGAATTCCTCTGGGAGTGAACTTCAGCTGACATGTGCCCGACTCATATTTGTTCACACTTAAAGTTTCACACAATACACAACTTTGGAAGAAAGATACAAGAAAGTCCTGCAAATTATTCAATCTTGTAGAAATATGTGTGATATTTATGTACGTATTATCAGGTTTATTTTAATTTGTTTCACACTCACTGTTGAACACATTTTACCTGATAAAACTAACTCTCTATAAAGGTATTTCACTAAAACCAATTTCTCTTTTTATTTACACATTAGCATTGTTACTTAAACATTTACGTTCAAAGATTTCATCGAAACATACCTTTAATTTTCAAGTTATGAGCTTTCTATCTCCAAATACAAATACTTTGGATAAGTTTTAAAATGTATTATTTATATAAGACTAAGTGAACAGGGTTTATAAAGCCACGCTTACTTCTAACATATGGCGTTTCTACTACTACATTTTGGAAACAAAAGTCGTGAAAGTTTTCGAGAAATTCACCATTATTCTAGCAATTACAATATAAAACGTTTAGGAGAATATGACGATCGCTTAAAAACGTAATTCATATCTGTATGATTGTTAACAAGTTTTCTCAAAAAACCTGATGAACTGATTTACATGAAAGTTGGTATGCATTTAGACTATGACTCTACTTAAAATTGATTAGTTTTTTTGTCAAAGCTCAAGGTCAAAGCTAGGCCACAAAAAGTTAAAAAATTCCTAGCTATTAATATAGGGACAAATTTTTTATACTAACTTTTCCCTATAGCTCAGTTTAAAATAAATGGATTTTTGGGAAAGTTGATGAAAATAGGTAGATTATTATTCATCATTTTATCTGTCCAAAAACAGCCCCTATCCGTTAATAGTGGCGTAATTACGGACACATTTTTGTATTGTTTTGAGAGCCGAATACGATCCATGCTGCGTGCGGACGTATACGCTCCGTAAGGAACTAATTACCACCTGTAATATGGTGACTACCATTAATTTTACCTCCCATTAACTCGAGCTCTTACTGTTCTTTATGCAATTTGTTTAACAGATCCTATACAATATATTATTACACCATTCGTTAAATTATTTTAAATTTTGCTAATTTCTTTTTTTTTATATTTACCATTATTGTTACTTCCTTTACTAAGTTTTATTATTGCGAACTAGCCAGATCTTGTCCTATATATCAGGTCATCCATTAAGTAATATCCGATGTTAGGTTCAGAAAAAGAGAAATGATCTCAAACACTTTTAATATTATTTGTGTATGTGTGTATTTTCCATATACCAAAGCCACACTGGGCTTTGCACTACCCACCGAGGGGAATCGAGCCCCAAATTTTAGGGTTCTAAATCCGTAGACTGACCGCTGAACTAATATTATTTAATCAATAATGTACATTCCTTTATTATCAATTACTTCCTGCAACGATTCACAAATTTCTGAATGCTACTTCTATAAAATTTTGAGGTTTGGAGGAAAATAATGTAGAGAGGGTAGTTTTGACATTTTCATGTGTTCCAAGCTCTTTTCCATCACGACAGTTCTTCAAACGTCTGAATAGATGATAATAAGATGGAACAAAATCTGGAGAATAAAGAGGATGTGGAAGTTTTTTCCAAGTTTAGCTCTTCAGTCTTTGAAGATGTGATCCTTGCTGTATGGTGCTCTGCATTATCCTGGTGTAACATAACACTTTTACGATTGATCAAAGCATGCCTCTTTCTTTCAGTGCAAAATTGAAGGGCTTTAATTGTTGACAATAAAAGTCTGATGTAATTGTTACATTGAGATGCAGCAATACAAAGTGGATCACACCAACAATATCCCACTCAAAGCTTAACAAGTCATTTCTAGGGCAGAGGTCCATAATGGGCTGTGCTTTAACCAGTTTAACTGCATTGAGCCATCATCTGCGGCGCTTAACATTGTTATAATATATTCATTTTTCATTTCCAGTCACTAATATGTCCAAAAAAATGAGTTACGTTCACGAGAGTGCAGAGTGGTACAAATGTCCACTCTTGTCCTAAGGTTAGCTTCTGTCAAGTCATGGGGAACTCATTTTCCAAGTTTTGACATCTTTACAAGCTGTTGCAGATGGTAGTGAATTGTTGAATGGGTTGAATCAAGCTTCAGTGTTAGTTCTTCAACTGTTACAGCACAATCTTCATCAAGTGCAGTCATCATTAAACTCAACAGGACGATTTGAACGTAGGACATCACTTAAGCTGCTGTAACCTGACCTGAACTTCCTTCGACATTTTCTTTCATTGAGAGACCCTGCACCATAAACACTTTGAATGCTTCGTGTAGTTTCTGCTGCACTATTGCCTTTTTAAAACTTATAAAACATTTTCTGCCTGACGTGCTCCTCAGACAAATCCATCGTCATAAGGGGTTATTTGATTAATGATCTGGAAAGTGGAGTAGGGATAGTTTCTTTTAATTGTCTGTACACATTCTACTACACATTTTAGTCATTAAAGCCTTCTACAAAGACAGAAATTATAATGCACTTTCTATATTAAATTTTCGGACATTACTTATGAGATGACCTGATACCTTTTGGATAATATATGGGGCTCAAACCTGGCATGGTCAAGTGGTTAAAACACTTGATTCGTAATTCGAGGGTCGCGGGTTCGAATCCCCGTTACACCAAAACACGCTCGCCTTTTCAGCCGTGGGAGCGTTATAAAGTGACGGACAATCTCACAATTCGTTGGTAAAAGACTAGCCCAAGAGTTGGCGGTTGGTAATGATGACTAGCTGCCTTCCCTCTAGTCTTAAACTGCTAAGTTAGGGACAGCTAGTGCAGAGAACCATTGTGTAACTTTCAGCGAAATTCTAAACGAACCAATATGGGTTCAGTTTTGTTTAGTATTTCACCTGCTCGATCCATATGAGTCGGATGTTGACAGCTGCTTAAAGTGAGATTAATTGTGTTAGACACACTTTGTACTATTTTTAATTTTATTTCACTAAAATTTATTAATGTTCTTTTTATTTTATGTATATTTTATTAACTCAAATATTCATTTATTATTTTTTTTCATTTTCTTAAACATTAGGTTTTTGTTTTACTATCTCTATTGTTGTGCTCCGTACGACCTGGCATGGCCAGGTGGTTAAAGCACTCTACTTGTTATCCCAGGGTCGCGGGTTCGAATGCCCGTCACACTAAACATTCTCGCCCTTTCAGCCGTGGGAGCGCTATAATCTGATGGCCAATCTCACTATTCGTTGGTAAAAGGGAAGCTCAAGAGTTGGCAGTGGGTGGTGATGACTAGCTGCCTTCCCTCTGGTCTTACAATGCTAATTTACGGACGACTAGCGCAGTTTGCCCTTGTGTAGCTTTGCGCAAAATTCAAACCAAACCAAACTAAATTGCTACGTACCTTTGTAGCTAAGCAGAAATGTGTCTGGTAATAATTTATGTCAGATGTCAAGCTACTCTAAAGTTACACTGGTAGAACACGTTAATGGGCTTTCATGTGTCACAATACATTGTTAGAGAGGGTTGTATTAATCTTTGTGAATGCTAATATCAAATATTTTGAGCGCTTCAACAGTGCATGAATTACACCACAAAAGTGTTTTGTTAGTAATATTCTGTTATTTCATTAATGTTACATTTCGCCATTGTATTTTGTGGAATGTTGGACAGACCTATTGATCGTATATTTTATGTTCTATTGTCACAAAGATTTGTTGTTTTTTTATTTGCCTTGTATATAGATTTAGGACTATCATAAATAATCTAAGTCGGCCGATCCTTTTTAAAATGTTATTGACATTACTACCAAAAAATATTGTTAAAAATTTACATTTGTCGAGAAACTATGGTTAAAAAAGTACAATTATCAAAAAATATATTGTTATAAAATGTACAACTGTAGAAAATGTATCCTGGTCATTAAAGTAAAAATTGAGGAACAGTGCATTTAATTATCTCTTTTTATTACTATAGTGATCACGGCATAGATCCTTGGAGTACTAGTAGAGCAATCTCTAAAACTTCTGACAAGAATGGGAAAACTATGCGCTACTTACCCAACTAACAAACTTACCAGCCATATTTGTAACCAAGTGTAACTGACTTTTTGTTTTATTTGTTTGGTTTTGAATTTCGCGCAAAGCTACGCGAGGGCTGTCTTCGCTAGCCGTCCCTAATTTAGGAGTGTAATTCTAGAGAGAAGGCAGCTAGTCATCACCACCCACCGCGAACTCTAAAGCTACTCTTTTACTAACGAATAGTAAGTTCGACCGTCACATTATAACGCCCTTACGGCTGAAAGGGCGAGCATATTTTCTGGGAAGGGGATTCGAACCCGCAACCTGCAGAATACGATCCGACTGCCTTAACCACCTAGCCATGCCGGGCCAGTCTATAACTGAAAGTTCAAGGGATATTCAATAAGATATTGCGGTTCGAATCTTGAATCTTTCGTCAGTTTGCAAGTTAGCACGTTAACTGTTATATCATCTACAACTCGCGTGAAACGAACGTGATAAAAACAAGAGCTATTTAAATGTTAAACACTGAACGAAATCATAACAAATATCCAGTTCCTACTTAACATTTATGTGTGCATCAGTTAGTTTTATTTTAAGTCGGGAACGATCCAGTCAATAATATATACATTTCTAAAATTTGCATCTCTCATTATCTCTAGATGTAGGTAAAATTTTCTCATGTATTCACCTATATAATCAAGTGCAATATAACTTATACATATCAGTAGGGCTAACTCACTTCTAATTTACGTCATCTATTTGAAAAGACAAAAATCTTTATTTCAGGAGAGAAACCAGCTGCCATGCAACACGACGTAAGTGGTTCATCGCTGAATGGAGTTCAGGCAAGATCACTGTTCTGGAATCTACTTTTATTTTTCTTCGTGACGAGTTACGTGGCCAGGTGATTTGACTAAAACTGTCAGTTGTTGCATTTATTGCTTGCTCAACCACATCAGTCCGACTAGTTCAAAAGATGATTGCTTATTTGACTTAAGGTTAAAACAGACGGCTTTACTTGGACCGAACAAGTTCAAAACTTTGACGCTGTTGTTAACAGTTTATAAAACTTATCATCCGAATTCAAAACAGGCTATACGTATTAACGTCTTTATGACAATGAAATAGAGCAAATTGTTCTAATATACAGAAGAATTTACCAGCTTACGAAACACAAATCTCATAATAAGAATGAACATTGCGTGTTGCCATGGGTCAAAGACGCAGTATATAATCAGTTTAAGTACGTATATATATGCGAAGAGTGTGTTTTAAAAACCTGTTTGCGAAACCGTAGAACTAACATAATATACGTTTTTCAAGAATGAACGTATGATAAAAAAACATAACTTGATTCGCAAACTGAGGTCGATCAATTTAGCTGTAATGTTTTTCAAGGAAAAGCAATATTTAGTTGTCTTGAAAGCTCTTTGTGCTCTTGGTTCAGTTAACGTCTAAGGATTTAGTTAGGAAGATAAAATTTTAAAAGCTATTTTCCAAGAGCAGGAAGTTCAAAAACTGATTTATTTTCATTGTTGCTTACGATATTCCAAGCCTCTTGTGAGTGTACACATCACTGTAAATACTTACAAACGTAATTTTCGTGTATAATATATATATATATATATATAAATTTGTCAGTCTAACAATGAAAGTGTATTCAACTCTTTTTAAAGAAAGTCGCTCGAAGTGAGCGTCGGTTACATTACTTATGACTGTTCTTTTCATTTGTTGTATATGTAGAGAAATTCCAGTTGCTGACATGTAAACCTTAACTCTCGACAGGTAAACTAGACAGTTCTATGTACAGTGTCAATTTTTTCACAACTGAAAAAGAATGAGGTCAAACTTGTTACATTAACGGTTTTTCAAATATATCTAGAAGATACAAAGACCGGACGCACATTTTTGAGAAATTCAAATTTTAAAACAAAGAGTAAATCAAAAAATAGTTGATAATGTTTGATGAAAACTATAACTTTGGGCGACATTCCACAAACATAGAAACTCATTTTAAATTAAAAATCACTACAAAGGGTATACAAATACTTATAATTGTACACAATGTTTCATTACCAATTTTAGTCTTCAATTAAAAAGTTAAAGCTTTAAAATTATTATTACGTAACAGACATAGATTTTGAATAATTGTAAAATTCTCAGTTTAATATGATAGATAAAGATGTTAGTTGTTGCTATTTGTTATTCAATAATCAATCATTTATATATTGAAGAAATTAAACTCGTCAACGTTCTAAAAACATGTTGAATTGCGTTTTTTGTTATTTGAAATGTGTATTAAAATGTGTGGAGTTATAAATTGTTGTTTACGCATCTAGTGACATCTTAACTGACATCTGGACTTACAAAGCTAGAAACCAGTTTCCGTACCTGTTGTGGACAGAGAGTACAGTTAACCCATTGTGTCGATTAATTACAAACAAACTAACATTTTAAAAACGTGCTTTCACATTTACAGGAAATGTTAACTTTGTTATGAACGCTGTTCGTACAGTGCAATTTGATTCAAACACAAAACTAACCAACTCACTTATGCACGTAAGCGATGTACATGTTTTAAATACGTAGCGTACCGTATGTTTAAACAATCTTTGAGTCTCAGCATGTCGAAAGAGTCCACATCGTCACGCGCCATCATGCTTTATCTGACGACAGTACCAACACATTATATACCAATAGAAATAACGTACTAATTACTCTAGCATTGTTTGTTTGATAATAAATACAGAGAACGTGAGATATGGTTTCATAATAAACTCAGAAAACATTGAGATATATTATTTTATTAAAAATAGTGGCCATAATATATAATATATTAAATAGAAAACCCGAAAAATATATGATATTATAAGAATACAGAAAATGTAAGATATATGATTTGATAAAAGATGCAGATAAAATAAGGAATATGATTTGATAAAACATACAGATAAAGCAAGGTATATGATTTGATAAAACATACAGATAAAGTAAGGAATATGATTTGCTTTGTCTGCTGAACTCCTTCTACTGGCAAGTTGGATTCTATTATGAGAAAGTAGAAACATTTGGTGTTGATATTTTATAATTTTCATAATTCTTTGAACACTCGACAAATGAAAAGATTGAAACATTGAGGGATAACAACGTGTGTAATTCATCAAAGAAGGGCCAAACTTCCCTACAGCGTAAAGTATCGAAAATAATAAAAAAGTAAAATGTTTAATGTATAGTGTAGTTTTTTCCGTGATCCAATGACTTCTCCATAGGTTCTGTCAGTAAAATTAATATTAATGAAACAACATGTCCAGATGGTCTGGTAAAACCTTCGTACAATAAAGAAATCTCAAGAACAAAATATGTTTCATTTCAACATTCTTTAGCTATATGACACTATTCATCCTTAGAATGTTTGTATACTCTAAACGCTTTTAGTACAATATAAATAAAAATGAATGTACTTAACAGTTGGTGATATATATAAATATTTGAATGTATAAAAGAGCGCGAAATTTAAGATTACCTAATCTAGTATGAATATTCTGTGTATTTCTGTTTTCCCACCCAAAACAAGATATATCACCCATACCTTTAAGGGAACGAAAGAAATGGCTTAGCAATAAATAATAATTTTAAACAAAAAATGATGGTAAAACTCACTTTGGTATTGTTGACGATACTTCGTCTTTAATGCTATTGTATTTTTATCAGATATCTTAAAACATATTAAATCCGTTTTCTCTAACGTATCCCTGGTTACTAAGAGATAATTTTACGTCCATTTAAAATTATATAGTATTTTACTTTTTTTATCTACCAGTTTTCCAATTTGTCACATCCACCTAACCCCAAGCGCATTAAAAGCACCTTCCTTACTGAAATAATTAGACAGATGTTTACATGTTTATTAAATATTCATATTTCCAATAGTTTATACTTACAATTATGTTCTGTTTATTAGATGCGCTATAATAAAAAGTCATACTTATGAAGTACTCATTTTTTTCTTTGTTAGAAAATATTTTTAGTAACATTTAACTTAAATTTAGGTTTAAGTGCACTTTCTATAGATTTGGATGTGAGTTTTCTGAGCGATTTAATGATATTTTCATATATCTCACCCGTGTCAGACTGATACTTACAATAAATTAAAACATATATGAACAGAGATACTTAATTACTGTAACATTCCCAGCACGTGTGTGGTACTTCACAGACTTTCGAGGGCTTCTTGTGGTGTAAAAATGTTATAGATATTTTAGTCCTTATTGATTCTGTTTTTCTTGAATTTCTCGAAATGTAATTTATTTTCATCGTTCATTTGAAAATAAGTGAAAAATGTAACTATATTTTACTGTCGAAATATTTCTTATTTGTTTTGGTGGTTCCTGTTAAGCACAATGGTACACAATTAGTTATGTGTTCTTTGTCCACCACGGGTATCGAAACCAGATTTAAAACATCGTAAACCGATTTGAATTTATTTGTTAACTTAACTTTTAAAAATCACATTTTAGTACATTTTCACACATAATTCAGTGAATTGTACAATAATTCAAAGAAAGTATTCACTTAAATAAGCCTCCAGTGGCACAGCGCAATGTCGGCAGACTTATAACGCCAGAAATCGGGTTTCGATAGCTGTGGGGGGCAAAGCTTTATGTTTAATTTTAAACATACAAACAAATCATTAAAATGAATTATTCAGACTGGTGAGTTTCAAAGTAACGAAATTAACAAGAATGTGAGTGTGTAGTGACAATACATAGGCTTCAAATGTAGACTTGTTGAAAGTTTAGTGTTTTTTAATATACTTAGATGTTTTGTTTTAACGCGCCTGTACGAAAAATGGATAGTGATAAACATTAAATATGTACTTCTTAATAAAGTATTTGTTCTAAAAATATCGTTAAAACAAGGTTGCTTTTCTATCAGTGTGAATGTTTTATTTAAGTACGTCATGAAATGTATCTTATAACACATCATTACTCGGTCTCTATTTTCATATTAACTAACGAACGAAAAGAATCTATCTAACGTGTGTAAAATAAAATATAAATTTAAACCTATGTTTTGGAATCAATGTTCTTGAAATATTTAAATATAGAAAAAATCAGGAGTCAACATAGTTTCGTTGTTAAGTATTGTAAAACACATTTAGTACACATAATATTTTTATTGAACAAAAGCAGTTTTGTTATGCTTATTTTGATTTTGGTATTATTTTATTGTGGTAACATTGCATGACTCCAATTATACATAAGGTGTTTTGCTTATTGTTTGTTTCTTCCATAGCTAAGACATTAGTGATAGAGGGCCAGGAATGACCTAAACTTTAGATTTCTGTGAAACCAAGGTATCGTTATTCGTGTCCACTGTCACAAAACGATCTCCTCTCTTCAGGTTGCATATGTATCATAATAGTGACTGTCAAAACCTACGGTCAAACAAAAGTAAACAGAGATGACAATGAAAATCATTGACCGTCTTTTCTCTATTCTAGCAGGTATAAAGTCATGTGAAAAAGTTAGGACATCCTATGAAATCCTGTGTATTTTTGTAACATTTTGGATATATAGATATTTAATTTCAATTTTAACAATACTGAGAGATTATAGGAATATAACTAAACAATTAAAACTAAAGAAAACATTTTTCAAGATCTTCTATAAATGTAATTCAACAAAAATGCATATTCTAACTGAGGAAAAGTTAGGACATCCCAACATTTATTCCCACTTAAAATGGCTCAACTAACACACAGGTGCACATGATCAGAAGATCGTTACTCAGCATTTTGAATGAGGCTTGCCCTATTTAAACCTCAGTCATTTAGTTTGGTGTGCTCCTGACTGTTAAAGTGAGAGTGAGCACCATGATGAGAGCAAAAGAGCTGTCTGGGGCCTTCAGAAAGAAAATTGTAGCAGCTTATGAGTCTGGTAAGGGATTTAAAAAGATTCCAAAAGTTTTGAAATCAGCCATTCCACATGACCAGAAAATAGTCAACAAGTGGAGGCCTTTCAAAACAACTGCCAACATGCCCAGGTCTGGTCGTCCACGGAATATCACTCAGGAGCAGACCGCAAGATGCTAAAAGAGGTGTCCAAATACCCTAACATGTCATCACAGGGTTTATAGCAGGCTCTAGCTGCTGTTGATGTGAAAGTGCATGCCTATAGATTCAGAAAGAGACTGCACAAGTTTATCTTGCATGGGAGGTGTGCAAGGAGGAAACTTTTGCTCTCTAAGAGAAACATCAAGGCCAGACTGAAGTTTGCCAGAGAGAATGTAGACAAAGACCAGGACTTCTGGAATAATGTTCTTTGGACAGATGAGGCCAAAATTGAATCATTTGGACACCAGAACAGAGGACATGCTTGGCGTAAACCAAATACAGCATTCCAGGAAAAAAACTTCATACCACTTGTAAAGCATGGAGGTTAAAGTGTCATGGATTGGAGCTGCTTTGCTGCAGCAGGACCTGGACAGCTCACAATCATAGAATCCACCAGGAATTCTACTGTATATCAAAGGGTACTTGAGGATCATGTGAGACCATCTGTACGAAAATTAAAGTTGAAGCGGGACTGAACCCTGCAACACGACAATGACCCAAAACATACTAGTAAATCCACCAACAACTGGCTAAAAACAAAGAAATGGAGAGTTCTGGAATGGCCGAGTCAAAGCACAAATCTCAATCCCATTGAGATGCTGTGAAATGACTTAAAACTAGCTGTACATGCAAGAAACCCTCAAACATCTCACAGCTGAAAGAAATATGCATTGACGAGTGGGGCAAACTTTCTTCAGACCGATGTCAAAGACTGAAACAAGAAGCGTCTCACTGCAGTTATTTCAGCCAAAGGGCGTAACACTAGCTATTTGAGGGTAGGGTGTCCTAACTTTTTCCTCAGTTAGAATATGCATTTTTGTAGAATTACATTTACAGAAAATCTTGAAAAGTCTTTTCTTCAGTTTTAATTGTTTGGTTATATTCCTATAATCTCTCATAATTGTTGAAATTGAGATTAAATATCTATATATTCAAAAATGTTACAAAATACACAGGCTTTCATAGGATGTCCTAACTTTTTCCCATGACTGTAACTCAGGTAAATAGCCTTTTCTCTAATTTTGAACAAACAGTTTGAAGAAAAACAACAAAAACTTAAATATGACAATTCTTTTGTAATTTTCACTGTAATCCCATTAGATAAAGATTTTCTACAAACGTTATTTATCTTCTTATTTTGCCCATTTTAAATATTAAATATTTTATAAAATTAGAACCAACTTTTTAGTTTACCTGCTATGTGTTTTATTATGTGAACGCATAAACAAGACAACACTAAATTAATAATAGATGCACAATGTAGAATTATAAAATAAAAAAGAGCATATTAAATAACATGAATAGTATAAGTGATCGTTGGTGAAAAAGGTTTTTGCATATATACGTCTCACTCAGCAGTAACAAGACAACATCTTCCATATTTAACTACAGTTGTCTTGGCTTTAAAGGTGGTATTATAATAACGTAACATCACTACGTGATGTGGATGTTGTGACCCAAAATGACCATTTTGTAAACTGCACTTTTAGGAAAGTATTTTGTCTTAATAAAAATACTAAAATAATAATTAAGTACAAGTAAAGCACACACTGACATGCAGAACAAATGGTTCCATGTTAAAAGAATAAAATGATAAGTTTTGATTCGTAATCCAATAAAGATGGTTTATTACGGACTTCAGTATTGTAGTTCGTAATGAGCTTCCAGTGATGGCCACTTAGAGCTCTTAAGGACAATATTTCGTCAACGATAAACGTATGATTTTAAGAAATGAAGTATTTGGTTTCCTTTACCATTACCAGAGTAAAGAACTATTTTGTAATGAACATTCAAAAATATTTTGAAAACTACGTGATACGTATTTCTTAAATACGCCGACCATTAATGAATTTCCAATACTTTGTGGTCTGCCTTGTTGAAAAGATCAGTTCGAGAATGATGAATAATTTGTTCACTGATAAACTCATAATCACACTTGTAATTTGTGCTCGTTCTGCAGAAGACATTATGAGGTCGTCTCTTATTATCAATAGATTCTCTTTTACACACAATTTCTCTTATATTCGATTTCGCTGAGAGAACCACTAAAGACACTTTTACTCAAGCTAATAAATTTATGTCTACAAGTGAGTTAATACACACGTAAAGACAACTAACAAAAAGGAATCGATTTCCTTAGTTTAAGGGGAAAATAATGCTGTTAGAGCCGAATAGTTTGTAATAAAAATAAACTACTTTGGTTGTAGTGCAACTCTAAGCAAAATATGCTCATTATTATACGGAAAACCTTGAGAAAAACAGCATTACAAATAACTTCGTAACTACTTTTTTATTGAAACGTACAAAACAACCAGCCCTCAACGTGTACAACACTTTAAAAGATAAATTAATGGAAACAAAGCTTATCATGGGCACACATAAACGGGCCCGGCATGGTCAGTTCGTAAAGCCACTCGACTCGTAATCCGAGGCTCGAGGGTTAGAATTTCCGTCACATCAACCATGATGGCCCTTTCAGCCTTTGGAGGCGTTATAACGTAACGATCAAGCCCACTATTCGTTGGTAAAAAAAGTGGCCCAAGTGTTAGAGGTGGGTGGTGATGACTATCTGTTTTCCCTCTGGTCTTACATTGCTAAATTAGGGACGGCTAGCGCAGATAGCCCTCGTGTAGCTTTGCGCAAAATTCAAAACAAACCACACGTACATATTTTACCAAACGATCTTCATTAATTCATATAAATGAATATGTCCGTTAAAAACCAATTATCTGAAATGTTTTTAATGATGAAGTTAAACGCAACGTGCCTGTTTAATTCATATGGAAGAGTCAAGTATAGAATGTTTCTAATTTAAAACAGAAATTTTCAAATGAAGAAAACTAATAACTAAGGAAATTACATGAAAGTCTAAGAAATTTGAACTTCATTATTTCGCTTGTTTGTTTTGGAATGCGTACGTGAAAAGCCCTTTTACACTCTATTAAACTACGCAAAAATGAAATTAATAAGAGTAGAAAAGTAAGGATAACGTTACCACGTGTGCAAAAGAGAAGTGTGTGTAAATAGTGTTATGTGTATCTGTCACCCCTCAGAGCCACGTCTCAGAGACCAGTGTTTATGTGTTAAGGTTCTAAGTATTAACTTCTTCATTTTTTTAAACACTTAGAGAACTCGTACCATACCGAATTTTAAAACTTGCTCTGATACTCAGGTTTTGAAAGCATATCTAGATCTGATGTGTCTCACTAGATAAGTCAATCAGTTTGTCAGTTTTTATCACACTCTGTCTTTTGTACTAGAGGTTTTTGGTGTGTATCTCGTGTAGTGAAATAAAAACAGCAAACTTAGGCTTAACCTTGCAGCCTTTGAGACTCCCCGTACGGCCATTATGTTTATTCGGAACTCTTCTTAGCTAAGCTGTTACACGAGTAGTTAGGGAGGTCACTCAACAGTTTTCATTTATTTAAATATGCAGCATTTGCTTTACATTTTATAAACTTTGTGCATTCATAAACAAAATATCACAATGAAAAAAGTTTTGTACGTGTACGGCTATTAAGACCGTCTAGTAGTAAGGACGTCATTCTATTTCTGCTATAAGCTTTGTTATAACGGACGTGACTTAATAGTACTAACTTGCAGATATAAAGGGTTACACTGCATATTATATATTTAAATGTTTTGTTAATATCGTATAAATGTTCAAATACAATAATTTGTAAGATTAATGCTGATAATAATTACACATGTTTCAAACTGAAATATGGGAACTTCGATTATACTAATATTTACTTCTTGGGGCTCCATACAGCTATGTTTAAACACAGTATTTGGCTAATGGAGTTCTAATTTTATTAATACTATTCGAACAAAAATCTCTAAAATGAGTTTACGCTAGACAAGATTAATTCATTAATATCTCTAGGTTGAACATTACAATAAATCTGTAAGGACTAAAGGAAACACTCAGAAGTGAAATGAAACAAATCTATCACTAATTTTAAAATATTATTTAAATAGAAACTTCGTAATGGGATTATATCAACACTGTAGACTGTGGCGTTAATTAACGTTTGTCGTAGATTTGCTCACATTTACTCTTGTGTATCAAGTAGAAACTTCAAAATGCTGGCACCAAATATTTTGTAACATGTTGCAGCATGTTTCTACATAACTGAGTGAATGTTTATAGACTAAATACATCTGAAAGAAACACGTGCATGTATGATATCAGAAAACTATTTTTTAACCATTATATCAATTTTGTGTATGATCGTAACCGTAAAAGGTGGATAAATTTTTTTTTAACACTTAACCTGACTGAATTTAATTCGTGATGACTAGAAACCCACTTGAAGTAAAAATGTATCCAGGACTGTTGGTATGGGTATTAACACTTTTACTAATAAACAAGAGAACAACGTTTCGACCTTCTTTAGTCATCTTTATTAGTAACAGTTTTAATACACATACCAGCCGTCCTGAGATACGTTTGGCTGAATTATTACTAAAAAGTATTATCATCGAAATTAGAATGGTTTGGATGCATCTAGGTACCTATAATTTTTAAAATAAAAGGGTTTCCAAGAAAAGTAAGATGGGGGTAGTAATGTTTAATTTGTTTTTTTAACTTTACTTAATTTTCAAAAATTAATCATTTGTAAAATAACGTTCCGACGGTCAAGCAAACCAAGTAGTCGAAGAAAGTCCCTAACCCTTAACTATATAATTCAGATTATTCAAGTTAAATGGACTGATAAATAAAATTCCTTTTTTTTCTCTTTATGTGCACGGTGATTATTATACAGCACACTATTCTCCTAATGTTTAGACAAGTAATATAGTTATACAGCACACTATTCTCCTAATGTTTAGACAAGTAATATAGTTATACAGCACACTATTCTCCTAATGTTTAGATAAGTAATATAGTTATACAGCACACTATTCTCCTAATGTTTAGACAAGTAATATAGTTATACAGCACACTATTCTCCTAATGTTTAGAGAAGTAATATAGTTATACAGCACACTATTCTTCTAATGTTTAGACAAGTAATATATTATACAGCACACTATTCTCCTAATGTTTAGACAAGTGATATATTATACAGCACACTATTCTCCTAATGTTTAGACAAGTAATATAGTTATACAGCACACTATTCTCCTAATGTTTAGACAAATAATATAGTTATACAGCACACCATTCTCCTAATGTTTAGACAAGTAATATAGTTATACAGCACACTATTCTCCTAATGTTTAAACAAGTAATATAGTTATACAGCAGACTATTCTCCTAATGTTTAGACAAGTAATATATTATACAGCACACTATTCTCCTAATGTTTAGACAAGTAATATAGTTATACAGCACACTATTCTCCTAATGTTTAAACAAGTAATATAGTTATACAGCACACTATTCTCCTAATGTTTAGACAAGTAATATATATTCTCCTAATGTTTATACAGCACACTATTCTCCTAATGTTTAGACAAGTAACAAGTAATATAGTTATACAGCACACTATTCTCCTAATGTTTAGAACAAGTAATATAGTTATATTATACAGTTTAGACAAGTAATATATTATACACACTATTCTCCTAATGTTTAGACAAGTAATATATTATACAGCACACTATTCTCCTAATGTTTAGACAAGTAATATAGTTATACAGCACACTATTCTCCTAATGTTTAGACAAATAATATAGTTATACAGCACACCATTCTCCTAATGTTTAGACATGTAATATATTATACAGCACACTATTCTCCTAATGTTTAGACAAGTAATATAGTTATACACTATTCTCCTAATGTTTAGACAAGTAATATAGTTATACAGCACACTATTCTCCTAATGTTTAGACAAGTAATATATTATACAGCACACTATTCTCCTAATGTTTAGACAAGTAATATAGTTATACAGCACACTATTCTCCTATTCTCCCACCATTCTCCTAATGTTTAGACAAGTAATATAGTTATACAGCACACTATTCTCCTAATGTTTAGACAAGTAATA
>NC_134826.1:26644822-26678337 GCF_004210375.1 Tachypleus tridentatus | reverse complement strand
CATTTATCAAATCATATATCTTACATTTTCTGTATTCTTGTAATATCATATATTTTTCTGGTTTTGTATTTAATATATTATATATTATGGCCACTATTTTTAATAAAATAATATATCTCAATGTTTTCTGAGTTTATTATGAAACCATATCTCACGTTCTCTGTATTTATTATCAAACAAACAATGCTAGAGTAATTAGTAAGTTATTTCTATTGGTACATAATGTGTTGGTTCTGTCGTGAGATAAAGCATGATGGCACGTGATGATGTGGACTCTATCGACATGCTGAGACTCAAAGTTTGTTTAAACATACGGTACGCTACGTATTGAAAACATGTACATCGCTTACGTCCATAAGTGAGTTGGTTAGTTTTGTGTTTGAATCAAATTGCACTGTACGAACAGCGTTCATAACAAAGTTAACATTTCCTGTAAATGTGAAAGCACGTTTTTAAAATGTTAGTTTGTTTGTAATTAATCGACACAATGGGTTAACTGTATTCTCTGTCCACAACAGGTACGGAAACTGGTTTCTAGCTTTGTAAGTCCAGATGTAAGTTAAGATGTCACTAAAGATGCGTAAAAAACAATTTATAACTCCACACATTTTAATACACATTTCAAATAACAAAAAAACGCAATTCAACATGTTTTTAGAAAGTTGAGAAGTTTAATTTCTTCAATATATAAATGATTTATTATTTAATAACAAATAGCAACAACTAACATCTTTATTTATCATATTAAACTGAGAATTTTACAATTATTCAAAATCTATGTCTGTTACGTAATAATAATTTTAAAGCTTTAACTTTTTAATTGAAGACTAAAATTGGTAATGAAACATTGTGTACAATTATAAGTATTTGTATACCCTTTGTAGTGATTTTTAATTTAAAATGAGTTTCTATGTTTGTGGAATGTCGACCAAAGTTATAGTTTTCATCAAACATTATCAACTATTTTTTGATTTACTCTTTGTTTTAAAATTTGAATTTCTCAAAAATGTGCGTCCGGTCTTTGTATCTTCTAGATATATTTGAAAAACCGTTGATCTAACAAGTTTGACCTCATTCTTTTTCAGTTGTGAAAAAAATTGACACTGTACATAGAACTGTCTAGTTTACCTGTCGAGAGTTAAGGTTTACATGTTAGCAACTGGAAGTTCTCTACAAATGAAAAGAATAGTCATAAGTAATGTAATGACGCTCACTTCGAGCGACTTTCTTTAAAAAGAGTTGAATACAGTTTCATTGTTAGACTGACAAATTTATATATATATATATATATATATTATACACGAAAATTACGTTGTAAGTATTTACAGTGATGTAGCCACTCACAAGAGGCTTAAAATATCGTAAGCAACAATGAAAATAAATCAGTTTTTGAACTTCCTGCTCTTGGAAAATAGCTTTTAAAATTTTATCTTTCTAACTAAATCCTTAGACGTTAACTGAACCAAGAGCACCATGAGCTTTCAAGACAACTAAATATTGCTTTTCCTTGAAAAACATTACAGCTAAATTGATCGACATCAGTTTGCAAATCAAGTTATGTTGTTTTTTTTATCATACGTTCATTCTTGAAAAACGTATATTATGTTAGTTCTGCGGTTTCGCAAAGAGGTTTTTAAAACACACTCTTCGCATATATATACGTACTTAAACTGATTATATACTGCGTCTTTACCCCATGGCAACACGCAATGTTTATTCTTATTATGAGATTTGAGTTTCGTAAGCTGGTAAATTCTTCTGTATTAAAACAGTTTGCTCTATTTCATTGTCATAAAGACGTTAATACGTATAGCCTGTTTTGAATTCGGATGATAAGTTTTATAAACTGTTAACAACAGCGTCAGAGTTTTGAACTTGTTCGGTCCAAGTAAAGCCGTCTGTTTTAACCTTAAGTCAAATAAGCAATCATCTTTTGAACCAGTCGGACTGATGTGGTTGAGCAAGCAATAAATGCAACAACTGACAGTTTTAGTCAAATCATCTGGCCCCGTAACTCGTGACGAAGAAAAATAAAAGTAGATTCCAGAACAGTGATCTTGCCTGAACTCCATTCAGCGTTGAACCACTTACGTCGTGTTGCATGGCAGCTGGTTTCTCTCCTGAAATAAAGATAATTTTTTGTCTTTTCAAATAGATGACGAAAATTAGAACTGCGTTAGCCCTACTGATATGTATAATTTATATTGCACTTGATTATATAGGTAAATATATGAGAAAATTTTATCTACATCTAGAGATAATGAGAGATGCAAATTTTAGAAATGTATATATTATTGACTGGATCGTTCCCGACTTAAAATAAAACTAACTGATGCACACATAAATGTTAAGTAGGAACTGGATATTTGTTATGATTTCGTTCAGTGTTTAACATTTAAATAGCTCTTGTTTTTATTACGTTTGTTTCACGCGAGTTGTAGATGATATAACAGCTAACGTGCTGACTTGCAAACTGACGAAATATTCAAGATTCGAACCGCAATATCTTATTGAATATCCCTTGAACTTTCAGTTATAGACTGGCCCGGCATGGCTAGGTGGTTAAGGCAGTCGGATCGTATTCTGCAGGTTGCGGGTTCGAATCCCCTTCCCAGAAAATATGCTCGCCCTTTCAGCCGTAAGGGCGTTATAATGTGACGGTAAATCCCACTATTCATTAGTAGAAGAGTAGCTCTAGAGTTCGCGGTGGGTGGTGATGTCTAGCTGCCTTCTCTCTAGAATTACACTCCTAAATTAGGGACGGCTAGCGAAGACAGCCCTCGCGTAGCTTTGCGCGAAATTGAAAACCAAACAAATAAAACAAATAGTCAGTTACACTTGGTTACAAATATGGCAGGTAAGTTTGTTAGTTGGGTAAGTAGCTCATAGTTTTCCCATTCTCGTCAAAAGTTTTAGAGATTGCGCTACTGGTACTCCATGGATCTATGCCGTGATCAATTAGACCACGTGTTTACAGCATCACGAGCCGTTGACAAAAAAAAATGATATCTGTTACAATTGGTTTATGTTTGATTTGTCTCTTACTTTTCACGAATTATGTGTAATAATTATGTGTCATAGCCTAATGCAATACAACAGTTTGATTTCTTTTTACATACATCCAAAACAATAAGTCACTTACAAATAAACTGTGATATATTAACACGTGAAAAGTTAATGTTACATTATACGTAAGCTTTCTTTATCCTGCAAATGTTATTACAATTTCATGTGATATTAATTCTGTGTCTGTCTATATGTGTTTACTTCCAACTTTAGTTAAATGTTATTATTTTTTCATCAATAATTCAAATATTTTGAAATTTTTATGAGTATAATTTATAAGACATGTTCGTATAAGTTTCTTAAGTAATTGATATTAAGTTTTGATCCACGCAAGTTTCCTATAAAAAGGTGTTCTAATACAATATTATGTTGTATCCACACCTCCTTTATTCAATTATGTTTATAATTTTTTATACGTAAGGACAGAGTCTCTGTGTGTTTTGTTAAGAAGTGTCAAATAATTAAGTCAGAATCTTCATCAAGTGATGACGTATGATGGTGAGAAAATCATAGAAGAGGTAGTTAATATGTTAGTATTGGAGAGACGTGTACACTAGGTGCAAGTGTCCTATAATGGTGCAGATCTGCTTGGTAAACCCATGTTTCATGGCGAGTTATGTTGTGACATGTTTTGAATTAGGTAGAATTTAATTTACTCATGTATCACACGGTGCGTTAAATCATGTAATCATGCCCAAAATGTATTCTAAAAAAAATTTATGTTCTGTAAGTATTAACTCTCTGCCTGAATTCCATAAAGAAAGAACTTTTGTCAATTAAATTTGAAATATTCACCATAAAGTCGTCAGATTCCTTGTTAGTGCACCATATTTAACTTTTGGTTTCATTTCTTCCTTTTGTAGAATTATGGTGGTGACGTGTGTATTTTACAATATAGTACAAACTTCAATACAAGTCAGCACTGTTCTTACATCAAGACCATCTATTGAAGGAATGATGAAGAATTAGATATAAGAGACAGAAAAGCTCTTCCTTCAAGTGTATAATATGTCAATTTGAAACCAAGGAGAAATAATTTAGAGGCCCAAACAGAAGCGTTAGAAAACGTTACATTGATCAGTAATTAACACGAGACTGTGGTTATAAACGTCCAAGCCTGATTGGGAAGAATGTTAAGTGCGTTCATAACTGCTGCAAACACTAGACACGTAAGATTAATGTGTAAGCCTCCAGGCAAAATAAACAACCTAATGGTCCACCTGTTGATGTTGCATATGCCAGAAGTTCTGTGGCTTCAGCGCTTAACTGAAGTCTCGGTGTGTTTTGTCAAGAAGTGTCAAATAAGTAAGACAGGATCTTCATCAAGTGATGACGTATGATGATGAGAAAACCATAGAGGAGGTAGTTAACATGTCACATCACAGATGTGTACAGATGAAGAACACGACCATAAATATTACTTCCCAGGAAGCTGAATAACGTATTTAGCATACTGTATTTAAAAAAATCAAAAGGAAAAAATAATATACACATAACTTTTAATGTACAGATTTACCCAGAATACGTACCGACATATCCATGCACGATTCCTGAAGAAACAATGTAAAATGTGGCTATCTAACATCTAGACCAGGCATGGCCAGGTGGTTCAGACACTCGACTTCCCGTCACACCAAACCTGCTGCCCTTTCAGCCTTGGGGACGTTATAATGCGACGGTCAATCCCAGTATTCGTTGGTAAAAGTGTAAGTAGCCCAAGAGTTGGCGGGGGATGGTGATTACTAGCTGCCTTCCCTCTAGTCTTACACTGCTAAATTAGGGATGGCTAGCGCAGATTGTCCTCGTGTAGCTTTGTGCGAAATTCAAAACAAAACAATCTAATCTCTATCCTTCTAGTTAAATTATAGTATCATAATTTACACAGAGCCTAGTTACGAAACTGTTCTGTGTTGTATGTACACTTGTTTGCAATCTAAGCATTTACAGAACTCAAGCTACGTCACCGCGTACTTCATTTGTTGTTTATCCTACCAGTATTGACAGCACTCAAGCTACGTCAGCGCGTATTCCATTTGTTGTTTATCCTACCAGTATTGACAGTAATCAAGTTATGTCAGCGCGTACTCTATTAGTTGATAATCCTACCAGTATTGACAGTACTCAAGCTACGCCAACGCGTACTCCATTTGTTGTTTATCCTTCCAGTATTGACAGTAATCAAGCTGTGTCAGAGCGTACTCCATCTATTGTTTATCCTTCCAGATTCGTACACTTGGTCAACATTTATGTATTATGGCAATCTTTCAAAAATTACAAATTAAAGAAAATCTACTCTGAGTTTGCTGTGAGGTGACAGTTTTTTTAAGATTGGGTCATTTTGTTTTTTGTTTTTTTGAGAATTTCGCGTAAAGCTATTCGAAAGCTACCTGCGCTAGCCGTCCCTAATTTTGTAATGTAAGACCAGAGGGAAGGCAGCTAGTCATCACCACCCACTGCTAACTCTTGAGCTACCCTTTTACCAACGAATAGTGAGATTAACCATCACATTATAACGCTCCCACGGCTGAAAGGGCGAGAATGTTTAGTGTGACGGGGATTCGAACTCGCGACCCTAGAATAACAAGTCGAGTGCTCTAACCACCTGGCCATGCCAGGTCGTACGTAGCACAACAATAGAGATAGTAAAACAAAAACCTAATGTTTAAGAAAATGAAAAAAAAATAATAATAAATGAATATTTGAGTTAATAAAATATACATAAAATAAAAAGAACATTAATAAATTTTAGTGAAATAAAATTAAAAATACTACTAAGTGTGTCTAACACAATTAATCTCACTGCAGCTGTCAACATCCGACTAATATGGATCGAGCAGGTGAAATAATAAACAAAATTGAACCTATATTGGTTCGTTTTGAATTTCGCTGAAAGCTACACAATGGTTCTCTGCGCTAGCTGTCTCTAACTTAGCAGTTTAAGACTCGAGGGAAGGCAGCTAGTCATCATTACCAACCGCCAACTCTTGGGCTACTCTTTTACCAACAAATTGTGAGATTGTCCGTCACTTTATAACGCCCATACGGCTGAAAGGGCGTGTGTGTTTTGGTGTAACGGGGATTCGAACCCGCGACCCTCGAATTACGAATCAAGTGTTTTAACCACTTGGCCATACCATGTTTGAGCCCAATTTATTATCCAAAAAGTATCAGGTCATCACATAAGTAATATCCGAAAATTTAATAATGGAAAGTGCATTATAATTTTGGTCTTTGTAGAAGGCTTTAATGACTAAAATGTGTAGTAGAATGTGTACAAAAAATCTTCAGACAATTAAAAGAAACTATCCCAAATCCACTTTTCAGATCATTAATCAAATAACCCCTTCTGACGATGGATTTGTCTGAGGAGCACGTTAGGCAAAAAATGTTTTATAAGTTTTAAAATGTACAATAGTGCAGCAGAAATTACACGAAGCATTCAAAGTGTTTATGGTGCAGGGTCTCTCAATGAAAGAAAATGTCGAAGGAAGTTCAGGTCAGGTTACTGCAGCTTAAGTGATGTGCTACGTTCAAATCGTCCAGTTGAGTTTAATGATGACTGCACTTGATGAAGATTGTGCTGTAACAGTTGAAGAACTAACACTGAAGCTTGATTCAACCCATTCAACAATTCACTACCATCTGCAGCAGCTTGTAAAGATGTCAAAACTTGGAAAATGAGTTCCCCATGATTTGACAGATGCTAACCTCAGGACAAGAGTGGACATTTGTACCACTCTGCACTCTCGTGAACGTAACACATTTTTCTTGACATATTAGTGACTGGAGATAAAAAATGAATATATTATAACAATGTTAAGCGCCGCAGACAATGGCTCAATGCAGTTAAACTGGTGAAAGCACAGCCCATTATGGAACTCTGCCCTAGAAATGACTTGTTAAGCTATGAGTCGGATATTGTTGGTGTGATCCACTTTGTATTGCTGCATCTCAATGTTACAATTACATCAGACTTCTATTGTCAACAATTAAAGCGCTTCAATGTTGCACTGAAAGAAAGAGGCATGCTTTGATCAATCGTACACCAGGATAATGCACAGCACCATACAGCAATAATCACATCTTCAAAGACTGAAGAGCTAGACTTGGAAAAATCTTTCACATCCTCCTTATTCTTGAGATTTTGTTTCATCTTATTATCACCTATTCAGACGTTTGAAGAACTGTCGTGGTGGAAAAGAGCTTGGAAAACATGAAAATGTCAAAACTACCCTCTCTACATTATTTTCCTCCAAACCTCAATAATTTTATAGAAGTAGCATTCAGAAGCTTGTGAAGCGTTGGCAGGAAGTAATTGATAATAAAGGAATGTACATTATTGATTAAATAATATTAGTTCAGCGGTCAGTCTACGGATTTAGAAACATAAAATTAGAGGCTCGATTCCCCTCGGTGGGCTCAGCGGATAGCTTAATGTGGCTTTGCTATATGAAAATACACACATACACAAATAATATTAAATGTGTTTGAGATCATTTCTCTTTTTTCTGAACATAAAATCGATATTATTTAATGGATGACCTGATATATAGGATAAGATCTGGCTAGTTCGCAATAATAAAACTTAGTAAAGGCAGTAACAATAATGGTAAATATAAAAACTAAAGAAATTAGCAAGATTTAAAATAATTTAACGAATGGTGTAATAATATATTATATAGGATCTTTTAAACAAATTGCATAAAGAACAGTAAGAGCTCGAGTTAATGGGAGGTAAAATTAATGGTAGTCACCATTTTACAGGTGGTAATTAGTTCTTACGGAGCGTATACGTCCGCACGCAGCATGGATCCTATTCGGCTTTCAAAACAATACAAAAATGTGTCTATAATTACGCCACTATTAACGGATAGGGGCTGTTTTTGGACAGATAAAATGATGAATAATAATCTACCTATTTTCATCAAGTTTCCCAAAAATCCATTTATTTTAAACTGAGCTATAGGAAAAAGTTAGTATAAAAAATTGTTCCACATAATAATAGCTAGGAAATTTTTTAACTTTTTGTGTCATAGCTTTCACCTTGAGCTTTGACAAAAAACTAATCAATTCTAAGTAGGGTCAAAGTCTAAATGGATACCAACTTTCATGTAAATCAGTTCATCAGGTTTTTTGAGAAAACTTGTTAACAATCATACAGATATGAATTACGTTTTTAAGCGATCGTCATATTCTCCTAAACGTTTTATATTGTAATTGCTAGAATAATGGTGAATTTCTAGAAAACTTTCACGACTTTTGTTTCCAAAATGTAGTAGTAAAAACGCCATATGTTAGAAGTAAGCGTGGCTTTATAAACCCTGTTCACTTAGTCTTATATAAATAATACATTTTAAAACTTATCCAAAGTATTTGTATTTGGAGATAGAAAGCTCATAACTTGAAAATTAAAGGTATGTTTCGATGAAATCTTTGAACGTAAATGTTTAAGTAACAATGCTAATGTGTAAATAAAAAGAGAAATTGGTTTTAGTGAAATACCTTTATAGAGAGTTAGTTTTATCAGGTAAAATGTGTTCAACAGTGAGTGTGAAACAAATTAAAATAAACCTGATAATACGTGCATAAATATCACACATATTTCTACAAGATTGAATAATTTGCAGGACTTTCTTGTATCTTTCTTCCAAAGTTGTGTATTGTGTGAAACTTTAAGTGTGAACGAATATGAGTCGGGCACATGTCAGCTGAAGTTCACTTCCAGAGGAATTCCTTGTATTTGTTGAAGGACAAATGTGTTATTAGGTAAAATATGTTTTAAAGAATTCGTTTACTGTGAAACAATGACAATTCTTACGAGAAGCGTTACTGTAAAAACAACAGTGTTTACAAATGAAAATGGCCTGGCATGGCCGAACGCGATAAGGCATGCGCTCGGAATCTGGAGGTCGCGGGTTCGCATTCGAGTCGCGCTAAACGTGCTCGCCCTCCCAGTCGAGGATGCGTTATAATGTTACGCATTATGTTTTATCAAATCATATTCCTTATTTTATCTACATCTTTTATCAAATCATATATCTTACATTTTCTGTATTCTTATAATATTATATATTTTTCGGGTTTTGTATATAATATATTATATATTATGGCCACTATTTTTAATAAAATAATATATCTCAATGTTTTCTGAGTTTGTCATGAAACCATATCTCACGTTCTCTGTATTTATTATCAAACAAACAATGCTAGAGTAATTAGTACGTTATTTCTATTGGTATATAATGTGTTGGTACTGTCGTCAGATAAAGCATGATGGCGCGTGACGATGTGGACTCTTTCGACATGCTGAGACTCAAAGATTGTTTAAATATACGGTACGCTACGTATTGGAAACATGTACATCGCTTACGTGCATAAATGAGTTGGTTAGTTTTGTGTTTGAATCAAATTGCACTGTACGAACAGCGTTCATAACAAAGTTAACATTTCCTGTAAATGTGAAAGCACGTTTTCAAAATGTTAGTTTGTTTGTAATTTATCGACACAATGGGTTAACTGTACTCTCTGTCCACAACAGGTACGGAAACTGGTTTCTAGCTTTATAAGTCCAGATATAAGTTAAGATGTCACTAGATGCGTAAACAACCATTTATAACTCCACACATTTTAATACATATTTCAAATAACAAAAAAACGCAATTCAACATGTTTTTAGAAAGTTGAGGAGTTTAATTTCTTCAATATATAAATGATTGATTATTGAATAACAAATAGCAACAACTAACATCTTTATCTGTCATATTAAACTGAGAATTTTACAATTATTCAAAATCTATGTCTATTACGTAATAATAATTTTAAAGCTTTAACTTTTTAATTGAAGACTAAAATTGGTAATGAAACATTGTGTACAATTATAAGTATTTGTATTCCCTTTGCAGTGATTTTTAATTTAAAATGAGTTTCTATGTTTGTGGAATGTCGCCCACAGTTAAAGTTTTCATCTAACATTATCAACTATTTTTTGATTTACTCTTTGTTTTCAAATTTGAATTTCTCAAAAATGTGCGTCCGGTCTTTGTATCTTCTAGATATATTTGAAAAACCGTTGATATAACAAGTTTGACCTCATTCTTTTTCAGTTGTGAAAAAAATTGACACTGTACATAGAACTGTCTAGTTCACCTGTCGAGAGTTAAGGTTTACATGTTAGCAACTGGAATTTCTCTACATATACAACAAATGAAAAGAACAGTCATAAGTAATGTAACCGACGCTCACTTCGAGCGACTTTCTTTAACAAGAGTTGAATACACTTTCATTGTTAGATTAAGAAATTTATATATATATATATGTATATTATACACGAAAATTACGTTTGTAAGTATTTACAGTGATGTAGCCACTCACAAGAGGCTTGGAATATCGTAAGCAACAATGAAAATAAATCAGTTTTTAAACTTCCTGCTCTTGGAAAATAGCTTTTAAAATTTTATCTTCCTAACTAAATCCTTAGACGTTAACTGAACCAAGAGCATAAAGAGCTTTCAAGACAACTAAATATTGCTTTTCCTTGAAAAACATTACAGCTAAATTGATCGACCTCAGTTTGCAAATCAAGTTATGTTTTTTTATCATACGTTCATTCTTGGAAACGTATACAATCTCAGTTCTACAGTTTCGCAAACATGTTTTTAATACACACTCTTCGCATATATATACGTACTCAAACTGATTATATACTGCGTCTTTGGCCCATGGCAACACGCAATGTTCATTCTTATTATGAGATTTGAGTTTCGTAAGCTGGTAAATTCTTCTGTATATTGGAACAGTTTGCTCTATTTCATTGTCATAACGACGTTAATACGTATAGCCTGTTTTGAATTCGGATAAGATTCATAAACTGTTGACAACAGCGTCAGAATTTTGAACTTGTTCGGTCCAAGTAAAGCCGTCTGTTTTAACCTTAAGTCAAATAAGCAATCATCTTTTGAACTAGTCGGACTGATGTGGTTGAGCAAGCAATAAATGCAACAACTGACAGTTTTAGTCAAATCATCCGGCCACGTAACTCGTGACGAAGAAAAATTAAAGTAGATTTCAGAACAGTGATCTTGCCTGAACTCCATTCAGCGATGAACCACTTACGTCGTGTTGCATGTCAGCTGGTTTCTCTCCTGATATAAAGATAATTATTTTGCCTTTTCAAATAGATGACGAAAATTAGAACTGAGTTAGCCCTAGTGATATGTATAAGTTATATTGCACTTGATTATATAGGTAAATATATGAGAAAATTTTACCTACATCTAGAGATAATGAGAGATGCAAATTTTAGAAATGTATATATTATTGACTGGATCGTTTCCGACTTAAAATAAAACTAACAGATGCACACATAAATGTAAAGTAGGAACTGGATATTTGTTATGATTTCGTTCAGTGTTTAACATTTAAATAGCTCTTGTTTTTATCACGTTCGTTTCACGCGAGTTGTAGATGATATTACAGCTAACGTGCTGACTTGCAAACTGACGAAATATTCAAGATTCGAACCGCATTATCTTATTGAATATCCTTGAACATTCAGTCATAGACTGGCCCGGCATGGCTAGGTGGTTAAGGCGGTCGGATCGTATTCTGCAGGTTGCGGGTTCGAATCCCTTTCACAGAAAATATGCTCGCCCTTTCAGCCGTGAGGGCGTTATAATGTGACGGTCAATCCCACTATTCGTTAGTAAAAGAGTAGCTTAAGAGTTGGCGGTGGGTGGTGATGACTAGCTGCCTTCTCTCTAGAATTACACTTCTAACTTAGGGACGGCTAGCGAAGACAGCCCTCGCGTAGCTTTGCGCGAAATTCAAAACCAAACAAATAAAACAAAAAGTCAGTTACAGTTGGTTACAAATATGGCAGGTAAGGTTGTTATTTGGGTAAGTAGCGCATAGTTTTCCCATTCTCGTCGGAAGTTTTAGAGATTGCTCTACTTGTACTCCAAGGATCTATGCCGTGATCAATTAGACCACGTGTTTAGAGCATCACGCGCCGTTGACAAAAAAAAATCATATCTCTTACAATTGGTTTATGTTTCATTTGTCTCTTACTTTTCACGAACGAAATAATTATTTGTAATAGCCTAATGCAATACAACAAATTGATTTCTTTTTACATACATCCAAAACAATAAGTGACTTACACATAAACTGTGACATATTAACACGTGAAAAGTTTATGTTACATTATACGTAAGGTTTCTATATCCTGCAAATGTTATTACAATTTCATGTGATATTAATTCTGTGTCTATCTGTATGTGTTTACTTCCAACTTTAGTTAAATGTTATTATTTTTTTCATCAATAATTCAAATATTTTGAAATTTTTATGAGTATAATTTATAAGACATGTTCGTATAAGTTTCTTAAGTAATTGATATTAAGTTTTGATCCACGCAAGCTTCCTATAAAAAGGTGTTCTAATACAATATTATGTTGTATCCACACCTCCTCTATTCAATTATGTTTATAATTTTTATACGTAAGGACAGAGTCTCTGTGTGTTTTGTCAAATAAGTAAGTCGGAATCTTCATCAAGTGATGACGTATGATGGTGAGAAAATCCTAGAAGAGGTAGTTAGATTGTTAGTATTGGGAGAGACGTGTACACTATGTGCAAGTGTCCTATAATGGTGCAGATCTGCTTGGTAAACCCATGTTTCATGGCAAGTCAGGTTGTGACATGTTTTGAATTAGCTAGAATTTAATTTACTCATGTATCACACGGTGCGTTAAATCATGTAATCATGCCCAAAATGTATTCTAAAAAAAATTTATGTTCTGTAAGTATTAACTCTCTGCCTGAATTCCATAAAGAAAGAACATTTGTCAATTAAATTTGAAATATTCACCATAAAGTCGTCAGATTCCTTGTTAGTGCACCATATTTAACTCTTGGTTTCATTTCTTCCTTTTGTAGAATTATGATGGTGACGTGTGTATTTTACAATATAGTACAAACTTCAATACAAGTCAGCACTGTTCTTACATCAAGACCATCTATTGAAGGAATGATGAAGAATTAGATATAAGAGACAGAAAAGCTCCTCCTTCAAGTGTATAATATGTCAATTTGAAACCAAGGAGAAATAATTTAGAGGCAGAAACGGAAGCGTTAGAAAACGTTACATTGATCAGTAATTAACACGAGACTGTGGTTATAAACGTCCAAGCCTGATTGGGAAGGATGTTAAGTGACATCATAACTGCTGCAAACACTAGACACGTAAGATTAATGTGTAAACCTCCAGGCAAAATAAACAACCTAATGGTCCACCTGTTGATGTTGCATATGCCAGACGTTCTGTGGCTTCAGCGCTTAACTGAAGTCTCGTGTGTTTTGTCAAGAAGTGTCAAATAAGTAAGACAGGATCTTCATCAAGTGATGACGTATGATGATGAGAAAATCATAGAGGAGGTAGTTAAAATGTCACATCACAGATGTGTACAGTTGAAGAACACGACCATAAATATTACTTCCCAGGAAGCTGAATAACGTATTTAGCATACTGTATTTAAAAAAATCAAAAAGAAAAAATAATATACACATAACTTTTAATGTACAGATTTACACAGAATACGTACCGACATATCCATGCACGATTCCTGAAGAAACAATGTAAAATGTGGCTATCTAACATCTAGACCAGGCATGGCCAGGTGGTTCAGACACTCGACTCCCCGTCACACCAAACCTGCAGCCCTTTCAGCCTTGGGGACGTTATAATGTGACGGTCAATCCCAGTATTCGTTGGTAAAAGTGTAAGTAGCCCAAGAGTTGGCGGGGGATAGTGATTACTAACTGCCTTCCTTCTAGTCTTACACTGCTAAATTAGGGATGGCTAGCGCAGATTGTACTTGTGTAGCTTTGTGCGAAATTCAAAACAAAACAATCTAATCTCTATCCTTCTAGTTAAATTATAGTATGATAATTTACACAGCGCCTAATTACGAAACTGTTCTGTGTTGTATGTACACTTGTTTGCAATCTAAGCATTTACACAACTCAAGCTACGTCAGCGCGTACTTAATTTGTTGTTTATCCTTCCAGTATTGACAGTAATCAAGCTACGTCAGCGAGTACTCCATTTGTTGTTTATCCTACCAGTATTGACAGTAATCAAGCTATATCATGGCGTACTCTATTTTTTGATAATCCTACCAGTATTGACAGTACTCAAGCTGTGTCAGCGCGTACTCCATTTATTGTTTATTCTTTCAGATTCGTACACTTGGTCAACATTTATGTATTATGGCAATCTTTCAAAAATTACAAATTAAAGAAAATCTACTCTGAGTTTGGTGTGATGTGACAGTTTTTTAAGATTGGGTCCTGTTGTTTTTGTGTTTTTTTTAGAATTTCGCGTAAAGCTACTCGAGGGCTACCTGCGCTAGCCGTCCCTAATTTAGTAATGTAAGACTAGAGGGAAGACAGCTAATCATCACCACTTACCGCCAACTCTTGGGCTGCTCTTTTACCAACGAATAGTGCGATTGACTGTCACGTTATAATGCCCCCACGGCTGAAAAGGCGAGCATGTTAGGTGCTGCAGGAATGTGAACACGCGACCCTCAGATTACGAGTCGCACGATTTAACCCCTCTTGCCATATCGGGCCGATTGGGTCCTGGATTACTTATAAAGAACAGATCTTAACATAAATTCAGTAATAAAAAGAGATAATTAAATACACTGTTCCTCAATTTTACTTTAATGACCAGGATACATATTTGACAGTTGTACATTTTATAACAATATATTTTTTGATAATTGTACTTTTTAACAATAATTTCTCGACAGATGAAAATTTTAACAATATTTTTTGGTAGTAATGTCAATAACATTTAAGAATGTTCGGCCGACTTAGATTATTTATGATAGTCCTAAATCTATATAAAGGCAAATAAAAAAACCAACAATTTTTTGTGACAATAGAACATGAAATATACGAAAAATAGGTCTGTCAAACATTCCACAAAATACAGTGGCGAAATGTAACATTAATGAGATAACAGAATATAACTAACAAAACACTTTTGTGGTGCAATTCATGCACTGTTGAAGCGCTCAAGATATTTGATATTAGCATTAACAAAGATTGATACAACCCTCTCTAACAATGTATTGTGACACATGAAAGCCCATTAACGGGTTCTACCAGTGTAACTTTAGAGTAGCTTGACATCTGACATAAATTATTACCAGACACGTTTCTGCTTAGCTACAAAGGTACGTAGCAATGTAGTTTGGTTTGGTTTGAATTTTGCGCAAAGCTACAAAAGGGCAAACTGCGCTAGTCGTCCGTAAATTAACATTGTAAGACCAGAGGGAAGGCAGCTAGTTATCACCACCCACTGCCAACTCTAGAGCTACCCTTTTACCAACGAATAGTGAGATTGACCATCACATTATAACGCTCCCACGGCTGAAAGGGCGAGAATGTTTAGTGTGACGGGGATTCGAACCCGCGACCCTAGAATAACAAGTCGAGTGCTTTAACCTCCTGGCCATGCCAGGTCGTACGTAGCACAACAATAGAGATAGTAAAACAAAAACCTAATGTTTTAGAAAATGACAAAAAAAATAATAAATGAATATTTGAGTTAATAAAATATACATAAAATAAATAGAACATTAATAAATTTTAGTGAAATAAAATTTAAAATATTACAAAGTGTGTCTAACACAATTAATCTCACTGCAGCTGTAAACATCCGACTCATATGGATCGAGCAGGTGAAGTAATAAAAAAATTGAACCCATATTGGTTCGTTTAGAATTTCGCTGAAAGCTACACAATTGTTCTCTGCACTAGCCGTCCCTAACTTAGCAGTTTAAGACTAGAGGGAAGGCAGCTAGTCATCATTACCAACCGCCAACTCTAAGGCTACTCTTTTACCAACGAATTGTGAGATTGTCCGTCACTTTATAACGCCCATACGGCTGAAAGGGCGTGTGTGTTTTGGTGTAACGGGGATTCGAACCCGCGACCTTCGAATTACGAATCAAGTGTTTTAATCACTTGGCCATACCAGGTTTGAGCCCCATATATTATCCAAAAAGTATCAGGTCATCTGATAAGTAATGTCCGAAAATTTAATAATGGAAAGTGCATTATAATTTCTGTCTTTGTAGAAGGCTTTAATGACTAAAATGTGTAGTAGAATGTGTATAAAAATGTTCAGACAATTAAAAGAAACTATCCCAACTCCACTTTTCAGATCATTAATCAAATAACCTCTTATGACGATGGATTTGTCTGAGGAGCACGTTAGATATATAATGTTTTATGAGTTTAAAAAAAAGGCAATAGTGCAGCATAAGCTACACGAAACATTCAAAGTGTTTATGGTGCAGGGTCTCTCAATGAAAGAAAATGTCGAAGGAAGTTCAGGTCAGGTTACTGCAGCTTAAGTGATGTCCTACGTTCAAATCGTCCTGTTGAGTTTAATGATGACTGCACTTGATGAAGATTGTGCTGTAACAGTTGAAGAACTAACACTGAAGCTTGATTCAACCCATTCATCAATTCACTACCATCTGCAACAGCTTGTAAAGATGTCAAAACTTGGAAAATGAGTTCCCCATGATTTGACAGATGCTAACCTTAGGACAAGAGTGGACATTTGTACCACTCTGCACTCTCGTGAACGTAACTCATTTTTTTGGACATATTAGTGACTGGAGATAAAAAATGAATATATTTAAACAATGTTAAGCGTCGCAGACAATGGCTCAATGCAATTAAACTGGTTAGAGCACAGGCCATTATGGACCTCTGCCATAGAAATGTCTTGTTAAGCTTTGAGTGGGGATATTGTTGGTGTGATCCACTTTGTATTGCTGCATCTCAATGTAACAATTACATCAGACTTTTATTGTCAACAATTAAAGCGCTTCAATGTTACACTGAAGGAAAGATGCCTGCTTTGATCAATAGTAAAGGTGTTGTGTTACACCAGGATAATGCACAGCACCATACAGCAAGGATCACATCTGCAAAGACTGAAGAGCTAAACTTGGAAAATACTTCCACATCCTACTTATTCTCCAGATTTTGTTCCATCTTATTATCACCTATTCAGACGTTTGAAGAACTGTCGTGATGGAAAAGAGCTTGGAAAACATGAAAATGTCAAAACTACCCTCTCTACATTATTTTCCTCCAAACCTCAATAATTTAATAGAAGTAGCATTTAGAAGCTTGTGAATCGTTTGCAAGAAGTAATTGATAATAAAGGAATGTACATTATTGATTAAATAATATTAGTACAGCGGTAAGTCTACGGATTTTGAACCCTAAAATTAGGGGCTCGATTCCCCTCGGTGGGATCAGGGGATAGCCCAATGTGGCTTTGCTATATGAAAATACGTATATACACAAATAATATTAAAAGTGTTTGAGATCATTTCTTTTTTTTTTCTGAACCTAAAATCGGATATTACTTAATGGATGACCTGATATATAGGATACAATCTGGCTAGTTCGCAATAATAAAACTTAGTAAAGGAAGTAACAATAATGGTAAACATAAAAACTAAAGAAATTAGCAAAATTTAAAATAATTTAACGAATGGTGTAATAATATATTGTATAGGATCTTTTAAACAAATTGCATAAAGAACAGTAAGAGCTCGAGTTAATGGGAGGTAAAATTAATGGTAGTCACCATGTTACAGGTGGTAATTAGTTCCTTACGGAGCGTATACGTCCCCACGCAGCATGGATCGAATTCGGCCATCCAAACAATACGAAAATGTGTTTCCTAATTTCGCCAATATTAACGGATAGGGGCTGTTTTTTTGGACAAATAAAATGATGAATAATAATCTATTTATTTTCATCAAGTTTCCCAAAAATCTATTTATTTTAAACTGAGCTATAGGGAAAAGTTAGTATAAAAAATTGGTCCCTATATTAATAGCTAGAAATTTTTTAAATTTTTGTGGCATAGCTTTGACCTTGAGCTTTGACAGAAAACTAATCAATTCTAAGTAGGGTCATAGTCTAAATGCATACCAACTTTCATGTAAATCAGATCATCAGGTTTTTTTGAGAAAACTTGTTAACAATCATACAGAGATGAATTACGTTTTTAAGCGATCGTCATATTCTCCTAAACGTTTTATATTGTAATTGCTAGAATAATGGTGAATTTCTCGCAAACTTTCACGACTTTGGTTTCCAAAATGTGGTAGTAGAAATGCCCTTTGTTAGAAGTAAGCGTGACATTATAAAATCTGTTCACTTAGTCTTATATAAATAATACATTTTAAAACTTATCCAAAGTATTTGTATTTGGAGATAGAAATCTCATAACTTGAAAATTAAAAATATGTTTCGACTAAATCTTTGAACGTAAATGTTTAAGTAACAATGCTAATGTGTAAATAAAAAAGAGAAATTGGTTTTAGTGAAATACCTTTATAGAGAGTTAGTTTTATCAGGTAAAATGTGTTCAACAGTGAGTGTGAAACAAATTAAAATAAACCTGATAATACGTACATAAATATCACACATATTTCTACAAGATTGAATAATTTGCAGGACTTTCTTGTATCTTTCTTCCAAAGTTGTGTATTGTGTGAAACTTTAAGTGTGAACAAATATGAGTCGGGCACATGTCAGCTGAAGTTCACTCCCAGAGGAATTCCTTGTGTTTGTTGAAGGACAAATGTGTTATTAGGTAAAATATGTTTTAAAGAATTCGTTTACGGTGAAACAATGATAATTCTTACGAGTAGCGTTACTGTAAAAACAACAGAGATTACAAATGAAAATGGCCTGGCATGGCCGAGCGCGACAAGGCATGCGCTCGGAATCTGAAAGTCGCGGGTTCGCGAGTCGCGCTAAACATGCTCGCTTTCCCAGCCGTGGGGGCGTTATAATGTTACGGTCAATCCCACTTTTCGTTGGTAACAGAGTAGCCCAAGAGTTGGCGGTGTGTGGTGATGACTAGCTGCCTTCCATCTAGTCTTACACTACTAAATTAGGGACGGCTAGCACAGATAGCCCTCGAGTAGCTTTGTGCGAATTTCAAAACAAACAAACAAACAAACAAAAACAAATGTAAAGCATTGACATAAAATAATTTCTTGTCATACCTTGAAACTCTTCATGCTTCACTCTCATTTGTTCCTCAGTAGAAAGAGTTATATATAAGAAAACTTGACTAAAGCCCGAAGTGCCTATTGTTATACTGTCAAAGTCATATTTCTTCCTTACATTCAGTGTAATTACCAATGATAATGACCTGATTAACAAAAATTCTGTCTTTAAAAGTATTTCGTTCTCGTTTACTAACTTCAGCAAGGATGTTTACTCTAAGACAACTAGTTAACGTTCTATACCAAAACACGTAAATAGATCTTATACATCGGCGTTCTATATTTAATCTGATAGATTCACGTTTATAATATATTCTCTACGTTCAATGGCAGGCCGAAAAGACTTCACTAAATAGAATCAGGTGATTAAACCATGTAATGGATGAGTTTCCAACAAACGTCAGCCCTTATCATTTCTACGACAGCCAAGCTCTTAATTCGCGAGATACCCGGGAACTTATGACATTTGATGAAATTGGGAAATACGTTGCTTCCAATTTATTTTAATAAATGATTAAGCTATGTTAACATCTTTCCGTAACGCTTGCTACAAAATGTATTAGATTTATGGTCCAAATAGCATTTGATTGCTTAAAATATAATTTATGTAGTATTCTGCATTTTGACATTAGAAATTTCAAAACGTAAGAAAGAAAGACAAATGCGTGCTACAAGTTATTTATCACATACGTAATTTGAGATAGGACGTATATAAAACATAAGTAATATGGTAAGTATATTTGTCTTGGATTTCGATCAAAGTTACACGAGAGCTATCTGAGCTAGCCGTCCCTAATTTAAAAGTGTAAGACTAGATGGAAGGCAGCTAGTCATTACCACCCACAGTCAACTCTTGGACTACTCTTTTACCGTCACATTACAAGACCCCTACAAAAAGCGAGCATGTTTGGTGTAATTTGGTAAAAAGTAGTAATGTTGAGAATTACTTTGTTCACGTGGAAGTAATGGGACCCATGTCGCAGAGAACGTGCAAAACAATAGCACACTTGGTGGGTGTTGAGTGTTGCAGGATATATGATATACGAATTATCCTGCTTTTGTTATCTCTTCTCAGTCTTCACCCTTACATTATTTTGTTAGTGGCATATTTCTTATCAAAATATTTTACAAACAAAAACTTATGCCATAGTTTGCCACTAACGTAACAGTAAATATACTTATGTTTGTTTTTGAATTTCGCGCAAAGCTACATCAGGAATATCTGTACGATAGGCTTATGTTAAATGTTTTTACGTGATGAAAAAATATCGAGTTAACGAATTTTCTGGTGTAAATTAAAAAATATTCAAATCTAAAATCACGATTTCACGCGTCTTGTTCTCAAATAAAAACAACACTACTCACAATATTACTTGTCTAAACATTAGGAGAATAGTGTGCTGTATAACTATATTACTTGTCTAAACATTAGGAGAATAGTGTGCTGTATAACTATATTACTTGTTTAAACATTAGGAGAATAGTGTGCTGTATAACTATGTTACTTGTCTAAACATTAGGAGAATAGTGTGCTGTATAACTATGTTACTTGTCTAAACATTAGGAGAATGGTGGCTGTATAACTATGTTACTTGTCTAAACATTAGGAGAATAGTGTGCTGTATAACTACATTACTTGTCTAAACATTAGGAGAATAGTGTGCTGTATAACTATATTACTTCTCTAAACATTAGGAGAATAGTGTGCTGTATAACAATATTACTTATGTAAACATTAGGAGAATAGTGTGCTGTATAATATATTACTTGTCTAAACATTAGGAGAATAGTGTGCTGTATAACTATGTTACTTGTCTAAACATTAGGAGAATGGTGGCTGTATAACTATGTTACTTGTCTAAACATTAGGAGAATAGTGTGCTGTATAACTATGTTACTTGTCTAGACATTAGGAGAAAGGTGGCTGTATAACTATGTTACTTGTCTAAACATTAGGAGAATAGTGTGCTGTATAACTATATTACTTGTCTAAACATTAGGAGAATAGTGTGCTGTATAACTATATTACTTGTCTAAACATTAGGAGAATAGTGTGCTGTATAACTATATTACTTATGTAAACATTAGGAAAATAGTGTGCTGTATAATATATTACTTGTCTAAACATTAGGAGAATAGTGTGCTGTATAATATATTACTTGTCTAAACATTAGGAGAATGGTGTGCTGTATAACTATATTACTTGTCTAAACATTAGGAGAATAGTGTGCTGTATAACTATGTTATTTGTCTAAACATTAGGAGAATATTGTGCTATATAACTATATTACTTGTCTAAACATTAGGAGAATGGTGTGCTGTATAACTATGTTACTTCTCTAAACATTAGAAGAATTGTGTGCTGTATAACTATATTACTTGTCTAAACATTAGGAGAATAGTGTACTGTATAACTATGTTACTTGTCTAAACATTAGGAGAATAGTGTACTGTATAACTATGTTACTTGTCTAAACATTAGGAGAATAGTGTACTGTATAACTATGTTACTTGTCTAAACATTAGGAGAATAGTGTGCTGTATAACTATATTACTTGTCTAAACATTAGGAGAATAGTGTGCTGTATTATAATCACGGTACACGTAAAGAGAAAAAAAAGGAACTTTATTTATAAGTCCATTTAACTTGAATAATCTGAATTATATAGTTAAGGGTTCGGGACTTTCTTCGACTACTTGGTTTGCTTGACCGTCGGAACGTTATTTTACAAATGATTAATTTTTGAAAATAAAGTAAAGTTAAAAAAACAAATTAAACATTACGACCCCCATCTTACTTTTCTTGGAAACCCTTTTATTTTAAAAATTATAGGTACCTAGATGCATCCAAACCATTCTAATTTCGATGATAATACTTTTTAGTAATAATTCAGCCAAACGTATCTCAGGACGGCTGGTATGTGTTTTAAAACTTTTACTAATAAAAGATGACTAAAGAAGGTCGAAACGTTGTTCTCTTGTTTATTAGTAAAAGTGTTAATACCCATACCAACAGTCTTGGACACATTTTTACTTCAAGTGGGTTTCTAGTCATCACGAATTAAATTCAGTCAGGTTAAGTGTTAAAAAAAAAAAATTATCCACCTTTTACGGTTACGATCATACACAAAGTTGATATAATGGTTAAAAAATAGTTTTCTAATATCATACATGCACGTGTTTCTTTCAGATGTATTTAGTCTATAAACATTCACTCACTTATGTAGAAACATGCTGCAACATGTTACAAAACATTTTGTGCCAGCATTTTGATGTTTCTACTTGATACACAAGAGTAAATGTGAGCAAATTTACTACAAACGTTAATTAACGCCACAGTTTACAGTGTTGATATAATCCCATTACGAAGTTTCTATTTAAATAATATTTTAAAATTAGATTTATTGTAATGTTCAACCTAGAGATATTAATGAATTAATCTTGTCTAGCGTAAACTCATTTTAGAGATTTTTGTTCGAATAATATTAATAAAATCAGAACTCCATTAGCCAAATACTGTGTTTACACATAAGTGTATGGAGCCCTACGAATTAAATATTAGTATAATCGAAGTTCCCATATTTCAGTTTCAAACATGTGTAATTATTATCAGCATTAATCTTACAAATTATTGTATTTGAACATTTATACGATATTAACAAAACTTTTAAATATATAATATGCAGTGTAACCCTTTATATCTGCAAGTTAGTACTATTAAGTCACGTCCGTTATAACAAAGCTTATAGCAGAAATAGAATGACGTCCTTACTACTAGACGGTCTTAATAGCCGTACACGTTTTTTCATTGTGATATTTTGTTTATGAATGCACAAAGTTTATAAAATGTAAAGCAAATGCTGCATATTTAAATAAATGAAAACTGTTGAGTGACCTCCCTAACTACTCGTGTAACAGCTTAGGTAAGAAGAGTTCCGAATAAACATAATGGCCGTACGGGGAGTCTCAAAGGCTGCAAGGTTAAGCCTAAGTTTGCTGTTTTTATTTCACTACACGAGATACACACCAAAAACCTCTAGTACAAAAGACAGATTGAGCCGAATGATGTGATAAAAACTGACAAACTGATTGACTTATCTAGTGAGACACATCAGATCTAGATATGCTTTCAAAACCTGAGTATCAGAGCAAGTTTTAAAATTCGGTATGGTACGAGTTCTCTAAGTGTTTACAAAAAATGAAGAACCTAATACTTAGAATCTTAACACATAAACACTGGTCTCTGAGACGTGGCTCTGAGGGGTGATAAATACACATAACACTATTTACACCCACTTCTCTTTTGTACACGTGGTAACGTTATCCTTACTTTTCTACTCTTATTAATTTTACTTTTGCGTAGTTTAATAGAGTGTAAAAGGGCTTTTCACGTACGCATTCCAAAACAAACAAGCGAAATAATGAAGTTCAAATTTCTTAGACTTTCATGTAATTTCCTTAGTTATTAGTTTTCTTCATTTGAAAATTTCTGTTTTAAATTAGAAACATTCTATACTTGACTCTTCCATATGAATTAAACAGGCACGTAGGGTTTAACTTCATCATTAAAAACATTTCAGATAATTGATTTTTAACGGACAGATTCATTTATATGAATTAATGAAGATCGTTTGGTAAAATATGTACGTGTGGTTTGTTTTGAATTTTGCGCAAAGCTACACGAGGGCTATCTGCGCTAGCCGTCCCTAATTTAGCAATGTAAGACCAGAGGGAAAACAGATAGTCATCACCACCCACCGCTAACACTTGGGCTACTTTTTTTACCAACGAATAGTGGGCTTGATCGTTACATTATAACGCCTCCAAAGGCTGGGAGTGCGAGCATGTTTAGCGCGACGCGGGCACGTACCCGCGACCCTCGGATTACGAGTCGCACGCCTTACGCGCTTGGCCATGCCAGGCCGCATCTAATAAACAGAACATAATTGTAAGTATAAACTATTGGAAATATGAATATTTAATAAACATGTAAACATCTGTCTAATTATTTCAGTAAGGAAGGTGCTTTTAATACGCTTGGGGTTAGGTGGATGTGACAAATTGAAAAACTGGTAGATAAAAAAAGTAAAATACTATATAATTTTAAATGGACGTAAAATTATATCTTAGTAACCAGGGATACGTTAGAGAAAACGGATTTAATATGTTTTAAGATATCTGATAAAAATACAATAGCATTAAAGACGAAGTATCGTCAACAATACCAAAGTGAGTTTTACCATCTTTTTTTGTTTAAAATTATTATTTATTGCTAAGCCATTTCTTTCGTTCTCTGAAAGGTATGGGTGATATATCTTGTTTTGGGTGGGAAAACAGAAATACACAGAATATTCATACTAGATTAGGTAATCTTAAATTTCGCGCTCTTTTATACATTACAATATTTATATATATCACCACGTGTTAAGTACATTCTTTTTATTTATATTGTAATAAAAGCGTTTAGAGTATACAAACATTCTAAGGATGAATAGTGTCATATAGCTAAAGAATGTTGAAATGAAACATATTTTAATCTTGAGATTTCTTTATTGTACGAAGGTTTTACCAGACCATCTGGACATGTTGTTTCATTAATATTAATTTTACTGACAGAACCTATGGAGAAGTCATTGGATCACGGAAAAAAACTACACTGTACATTAAACATTTTTACTCTTTTTATTATTTTCGATATTTTACGCTGTAGGGAAGTTTGGCCCTTCTTTGATAAATTACACACGTTGTTAACCCTCAATGTTTCAATCTTTTCATTTGTCGAGTATTCAAAGAATTATGAAAATTATAAAATATCAACACCAAATGTTTGTACTTTCTCATAATAGAATCCAACTTGCCAGTAGAAGGAGTTCAGCAGACAAAGCAAATCATATACCTTGCTTTATCTGTATGTTTTATCAAATCATATTCCTTACTTTATCTGTATGTTTTATCAAATCATATACCTTGCTTTATCTGTATGTTTTATCAAATCATATTCCTTATTTTATCTACATCTTTTATCAAATCATATATCTTACATTTTCTGTATTCTTATAATATCATATATTTTTCGGGTTTTCTATTTAATATATTATATATTATGGTCACTATTTTTAATAAAATAATATATCTCAATGTTTTCTGAGTTTATTATGAAACCATATCTCACGTTCTCTGTATTTATTATCAAACAAACAATGCTAGAGTAATTAGTACGTCATTTCTATTGGTATATAATGTGTTGGTTCTGTCGTCAGATAAAGCATGATGGCGCGTGACGATGTGGACTCTTTCGACATGCTGAGACTCAAAGATTGTTTAAATATACGGTACGCTACGTATTTAAAACATGTACATCGCTTACGTGCATAAGTGAGTTGGTTAGTTTTGTGTTTGAATCAAATTGCACTGTACGAATAGCGTTCATAACAAAGTTAACAATGAAAGCAACAATGAAAATAAATCAGTTTTTGAACTTCCTCCTCTTGGAAAATAGCTTTTAAAATTTTATCTTCCTGACTAAATCCTTAGACGTTAACTGAACCAAGAGCACAAAGAGCTTTCAAGACAACTAAATATTGCTTTTCCTTGAAAAACATTACAGCTAAATTGATCGACCACAGTTTGCGAATCAAGTTATGTTTTTTTATCATACGTTCATTCTTGAAAAACGTATATTATGTTAGTTCTACGGTTTCGCAAACAGGTTTTTAAAACACACACTTCGCATATATATACGTACTTAAACTGATTATATACTGCGTCTTTGACCCATGGCAACACGCAATGTTTATTCTTATTATGAGATTTGAGTTTCGTAAGCTGGTAAATTCTTCTGTATATTAGAACAGTTTGCTCTATTTCATTGTCATAAAGACGGTAATACGTATAGCCTGTTTTGAATTCGGATGATAAGTTTTATAAACTGTTAACAACAGCGTCAGAGTTTTGAACTTGTTCGGTCCAAGTAAAGCCGTCTGTTTTAACCTTAAGTCAAATAAGCAATCATATTTTGAACTAGTCGGACTGATGTGGTTGAGCAAGCAATAAATGCAACAACTGACAGTTTTAGTCAAATCATCTGTCCACGTAACTCGTGACGAAGAAAAATAAAAGTAGATTCCAGAACAGTGATCTTGCCTGAACTCCATTCAGCGATGAACCACTTACGTCGTGTTTCATGGCAACTGGTTTCTCTCCTGAAATAAAGATAATTTTTTGTCTTTTCAAATAGATGACGAAAATTAGAACTGCGTTAGCCCTACTGATATGTATAATTTATATTGCACTTGATTATATAGGTAAATATATCAGAAAATTTTACCTACATCTAGAGATAATGAGAGATGCAAATTTTAGAAATGTATATATTATTGACTGGATCGTTCCCGACTTAAAATAAAACTAACTGATGCACACATAAATGTTAAGTGGGAACTGGATATTTGTTATGATTTCGTTCAGTGTTTAACATTTAAATAGCTCTTGTTTTTATCACGTTCGTTTCACGCGAGTTGTAGATGATATAATAGTTAACCGCAATATCTTATTGAATATCCCTTGAACTTTCAGTTATAGAATGGCCCGGCATGGCTAGGTCGTGAAGGCAGTCGGATCGTATTCTGCAGGTTGCGGGTTTGAATCCCCTTCACAGAAAATATGCTCGCCCTTTCAGCCGTAAGAGCGTTATAAAGTGCCGTTCAATCCCACTATTCGTTAGTAAAAGAGTAGCTTAAGAGTTGGCGGTGAGTGGTGATTACTAGCTGCCTTCTCTCTAGAATTACACTCCTAAATTAGGGACGGCTATCGAAGACAGCCCTCGCGTAGCTTTGCGCGAAATTCAAAACCAAACAAATAAAACAAAAAGTCAGTTACAGTTGGTTACAAATATGGCAGGTAAGTTTGTTAGTTGGGTAAGTAGCGCATAGTTTTCCCATTCTCGTCAGAAGTTTTAGAGATTGCTCTACTAGTACTCCAAGGATCTATGCCGTGATCAATTAGACCACGTGTTTACAGCATCACGCGCCGTTGACAAAAAAAAATCATATCTGTTACAATTGGTTTATGTTTCATTTGTCTCTTACTTTACACGAATTATGTGTAATAATTATGTGTAATAGCCTGAGGCAATACAATAGTTTGATTTCTTTTTACATACATCGAAAACAATAAGTCACTTACACATAAACTGTGACATATTAACACGTGAAAAGTTTGTGATACATTATACGTAAGCTTTCTTTATCCTGCAAATGTTATTACAATTTCATGTGATATTAATTCTGTGTCTGTCAATATATGTGTTTACTTCCAACTTTAGTTAAATGTTATTATTTTTTCATCAATAATTCAAATATTTTGAAATTTTTATGAGTATAATTTATAAGACATGTTCGTATAAGTTTCGTAAGTTTTGTTTGTTTGTTTGTTTTTGAATTTCGCACAAAGCTACTCGAGGGCTATCTGTGCTAAGTTTCTTAAGTAATTGATATTAAGTTTTGATCCACGCAAGCTTCCTATAAAAAGGTGTTCTAATACAATATTATGTTGTAACCACACATCCACTATTCAATTATGTTTATAATTTTTATACGTAAGGACAGAGTCTCTGTGTGTTTTGTCAAATAAGTAAGTCGGAATCTTCATCAAGTGATGACGTATGATGGTGAGAAAATCCTAGAGGAGGTAGTTAAAATGTCATATCACAGATGTGTACAGATGAAGAACATGACCATAAATATTACTTCCAAGGAAGCTGAATAACGTATTTAGCATACTGTATTTAAAAAAATCAAAAGGAAAAAATAATATACACATAACTTTTAATGTACAGATTTACACACAATACGTACCAACATATCCATGCACGATTCCTGAAAAAACAATGTAAAATGTGGCTCTCTAACATCTAGACCAAGCATGGCCAGGTGGTTCAGACACTCGACTCCCCGTCACACCAAACCTGCTGCCCTTTCAGCCTTGAGGACGTTATAAAGTGCCAGTATTCGTTGGTAAAAGTGTAAGTAGCCCAAGAGTTGGGGGGGGGGATGGTGATTACTAGCTGCCTTCTCTCTAGTCTTACACTGCTAAATTAGGGATGGCTAGCGCAGATTGTCCTTGTGTAGCTTTGTGCGAAATTCAAAACAAAACAATCTAATCTCTATCCTTCTAGTTAAATTATAGTATGATAATTTACACAGCGCCTAATTACGAAACTGTTCTGTGTTGTATGTACACTTGTTTGCAATCTAAGCATTTACAGAACTCAAGCTACGTCAGCGCGTACTTCATTTGTTGTTTATCCTTCCAGTATTGACAGCACTCAAGCTACGTCAGCGCGTACTCCATTTGTTGTTTTTCCTACCAGTATTGACAGTAATCAAGCTATGTCAGCGCGTACTCCATTTGTTGTTTAACCTTCCAGTATTGACAGTACTCAAGCTGTGTCAGCGCGTACTCCATTTATTGTTTATCCTTCCAGATTCGTACACTTGGTCAACATTTATGTATTATGGCAATTTTTCAAAAATTACAAATTAAAGAAAATCTACTCTGAGTTTGCTGTGAGGTGACAGTTTTTTAAGATTGAGTCATGTTGTTTTTTGATTTTTTGAGAATTTCGCGTAAAGCTATTCGAGGGCTACCTGCGCTAGCCGTCCCTAATTTAGTAATGTAAGACTACAGGGAAGACAGCTAATCATCACCACTTACCGCCAACTCTTGGGCTGCTCTTTTACCAACGAATAGTGCGATTGACTGTCACGTTATAATGCCCCCACGGCTGAAAAGGCGAGCATATTAGGTGCTGCAGGAATGTAAACACGCGACCCTCAGATTACGATTCGCACGATTTAACCCATCTTGCCATGTCGGGCCGATTGAGTCCTGGATTACTTATAAAGAACAGATCTTAACATAAATTCAGTAATAAAAATATATAATTAAATACACTGTTCCTCAATTTTTTACTTTAATGACCAGGATACATTTTTGACAGTTGTACATTTTATAACAATATATTTTTTGATAATTGTACTTTTTTAACAATAATTTCTCGACAGATGAAAATTTTTAACAATATTTTTGGTAGTAATGTCAATAACATTTAAGAATGTTCGGCCGACTTAGATTATTTATGATAGTCCTAAATCTATATACAAGGCAAATAAAAAAACAACAAATCTTTGTGACAATAGAACATAAAATATACGAAAAATAGGTCTGTCGAACATTCCACAAAATACAGTGGCGAAATTAATGAGATAACAGAATATAACTAATAAAACACTTTTGTGGTGCAATTCATGCACTGTTGAAGCGCTCAAAATATTTGATATTAACATTCACAAAGATTGATACAACCCTCTCTAACAATGAATTGTGACACATGAAAGCCCATTAACGGGTTCTACCAGTGTAACTTTAGAGTAGCTTGATATCTGACATAAATTATTACCAGACACGTTTCTGCTTAGCTACAAAGGTACCTAGCAATTTAGTTTGGTTTGGTTTGAATGTTGCGCAAAGCTACACAAGGGCAAACTGAGCTAGTCGTCCGTATATTAGCATTGTAAGACCAGAGGGAAGGCAGCTAGTCATCACCACCCACTGCCAACTCTTGAGCTACCCTTTTAATAACGAATAGTGAGATTGACCATCACATTATAACGCTCCCACGGCTGAAAAGGCGAGAATGTTTAGTGTGACGGGCATTCGAACCCGCAACCCTAGGATAACAAGTCGAGTGCTTTAACCACCTGGCCATGCCAGGTCGTACGTAGCACAACAATAGAGATAGTAAAACAAAAACCTAATGTTTAAAAAAATGAAAAAAATAATAATAAATGAATATTTGAGTTAATAAAATATACATAAAATAAATAGAACATTAATAAATTTTAGTGAAATAAACTTAAAAATACTACAAAGTGTGTCTAGCACAATTAATCTCACTTTAAGAAGCAGCTGTCAACATCCGACTCATATGGATCGAGCAGGTGAAATAATAAACAAAACTGAACCCATATTGGTTCGTTTAGAATTTCGCTGAAAGTTACACAATGGTTCTCTGCACTAGCTGTTCCTAACTTAGCAGTTTAAGACTAGAGGGAAGGCAGCTAGTCATCATTACCAACCGCCAACTCTTGGGCTACTCTTTTACCAACGAATTGTGATATTGTCCGTCACTTTATAACGCCCATACGGATGAAAGGGCGAGTGTGTTTTGATGTAACGGGGATTCGAACCCGCGACCCTCGAATTACGAATCAAGTGTTTTAACCACTTGGCCAAACCAAGTTTGAGCCCCATATATTATCCAAAAGGTATCAGGTCATCTCATAAGTAATGTCCGAAAATTTAATAATGGAAAGTACATTATAATTTCTGTCTTTGTAGAAGTGTTTAATGACTAAAATGTGTAGTAGAATGTGTACAAAAATGTTCAGACAATTAAAAGAAACTATCCCAACTCCACTTTTCAGATCATTAATCAAATAACCCCTTATGACGATGGATTTGTCTGAGGAGCACTTTAGACATATAATGTTTTATGAGTTTAAAAAAGGCAATAGTGCAGCATAAGCTACACGAAACATTCAAAGTGTTTATGGTGCAGGGTCTCTCAATGAAAGAAAATGTCGAAGGAAGTTAAGGTCAGTTTACTGCAGCTTAAGTGATGTCCTACGTTCAAATCGTCCTGTTGAGTTTAATGATGACTGCACTTGATGAATATTGTGCTGTAATAGTTGAAGAACTAACACTGAAGCTTGATTCAACCCATTCAACAATTCACTGCCCTCTGCAACAGCTTGTAAAGATGTCAAAACTTGGAAAATGAGTTCCCCATGATTTGACAGAAGCTAACCTTAGGACAAGAGTGGACATTTGTACTACTCTGCACTCTCGTGAACGTAACTCATTTTTTTGGACATATTAATGACTGGAAATGAAAAATGAATATATTATAACAATGGTAAGCGCCGCAGACAATGGCTCAATGCAATTAAACTGGTTAAAGCACATCCCATTATGGACCTCTGCCCTGGAAATGTCTAGTTAAGCTTTGAGTGGGATATTGTTGGTGTGATCCACTTTGTATTGCTGCATTTCAATGTAACAATTAAATCAGACTTTTATTGTTAACAATTAAAGCGCTTCAATGTTGCACTGAAAGAAAGAGGCCTGCTTTGATCAATCGTAAAAGTGTTATGTTACACCAAGATAATGCACAGCACCATACAGCAAGAATCATATCTTCAAAGACTGAAGAGCTAAACTTGGAAAAACCTCCACATCCTCCTTATTCTCCATATTTTGTTCCATCTTATTATCATCTATTCAGTCGTTTGAAGAACTGTCGTGATGGAAAAGAGCTTGGAAAACATGAAAATGTCAAACTACCCTCTCTACATTATTTTCCTCCAAACCTCAATAATTTTATAGAAGTAGCGTTCAGAAGCTTGTGAATCGTTGGCAGGAAGTAATTGGTAATAAAGGAATGTACATTATTGATTAAATAGTATTAGTACAGCGGTAAGTTTACGAATTTTGAACCCTAAAATTTGGGGCTCGATTCCCCTCGGTGGTAGTGCAAAGCCCAATGTGGCTTTGCTATATGAAAATACACACATACACAAATAATATTAAAAGTGTTTGAGATCATTTCTCTTTTTCTGAACCTAACATCGGATATTACTTAATGGATGACCTGATATATAGGATAAGATCTGGCTAGTTCGCAATAATAAAACTTAGTAAAGGAAGTAACAATAATGGTAAATATAAAAACTAAAGAAATTACCAAAATTAAAAATAATTTAACGAATGGTGTAATAATATATTGTATAGGATCTGTTAAACAAATTGGATAAAGAACAGTAAGAGCTCGAGTTAATGGGAGGTAAAATTTATGGTAGTCACCATATTACAGGTGGTAATTAGTTCCTTACGGAGCGTATACGTCCGCACGGAGCATGGATCGTATTCGGCTCTCAAAACAATACAAAAATGTGTCCATATTTACGCCACTATTAACGGATAGGGGCCGTTTTTGGACACATAAAATGATGAATAATAATCTACCTATTTTCATCAAGTTTCCCAAAAATCCATTTATTTTAAACTAAGCTATAGGAAAAAGTTAGTATAAAAATTTGGTCCCTATATTAATAGCTAGGAATTTTTTAACTTTTTGTGTCATAACTTTGACCTTAAGCTTTGACAAAAAAACTAATCAATTTTAAGTAGAGTCATAGTCTAAATTCATACCAACTTTCATGTAAATCAGTTCATCAGGTTTTTTGAGAAAACTTGTTAACAATCATACAGAGATGAATTACGTTTTTAAGCGATCGTCATATTCTCCTAAACGTTTTATATTGTAATTGCTATAATAATGGTGAATTTCTCGAAAACTTTCACGACTTTGGTTTACAAAATGTAGTAGTAGAAACGCCATATGTTAGAAGTAAGCATGGCTTTATAAACCCTGTTCACTTAGTCTTATATAAATAATACATTTTAAAACTTATCCAAAGTATTTGTATTTGGAGATAGAAAGCTCATAACTTAAAAATTAAAGGTATGTTTCGACGAAATCTTTGAACGTAAATGTTTAAGTAACAATGCTAATGTGTAAATAAAAAGAGAAATTGGTTTTAGTGAAATACCTTTATAGAGAGTTAGTTTTATCAGGTAAAATGAGTTCAACAGTGAGTGTGAAACAAATTAAAATAAACCTGATAATACGTACATAAATATCACACATATTTCTACAAGATTGAATAATTTGCAGGACTTTCTTGTATCTTTCTTCCAAAGTTGTGTATTGTGTGAAACTTTAAGTGTGAACAAATATGAGTCGGGCACATGTCAGCTGAAGTTCACTCCCAGAGGAATTCCTTGTGTTTGTTGAAGGACAAATGTGTTATTAGGTAAAATATGTTTTAAAGAATTCGTTTACTGTGAAACAATGATAATTCTTACGAGTAGCGTTACTGTAAAAACAACAGTGATTACAAATGAAAATGGCCTGGCATGGCCGAGCGCGGAATCTGAGGGTCACGGGTTCACATCCGAGTCGCGCTAAACATGCTCGCCCTCCCAGCCGTGGGGGCGTTATAATGTGACGGTCAATCCCACTTTTCGTTGGTAAAAGAGTAGCCCAAGAGTTGGCGGTGGGTGGTGATGACTAGCTGCCTTCCCTCTAGTCTTACACTACTAAATTAGGGACGGCTAGCACAGATAGCCCTCGAGTAGCTTTGTGCAAATTTCAAAACAAACAAACAAAAACAAATGTAAAGCATTGACATAAAATAATTT